>NW_020174561.1:6193355-6203355 GCF_003031525.2 Neophocaena asiaeorientalis asiaeorientalis
GATTTACTTATCATCTCCTTCCTTCCTTCCTTAACTACACATGTATTACGCAGACATATATGGGAAAATAAATAAAAATACAGAAGAGCACATATCTTAGGAATAACAGCCATACTAATTAAGAGTTAAACATATAAAATATAAGAGGAAAAAAGTAAACAGATGTCAGCCATTTAGTCAATCACACAGGTACATAGGGTTGTGTGTCTGTGTGTACAGCTACATAAAATACACACACAAAAATCACACACATACTGACTGTATTAATTAAACCTTATGGAGCATAGTCCATTCATTCTCTCATTTATTCATCCATCTATCCACTCATCCATTCAGCAGCCATTAGGTTCTTATACTAAGTACTCGATGCTATTGTAGGTGTTTTTAATCGACGTTGAACAATTGCTCCTTTTATAAGTGAAATTATTTTTTCTTGGCACAAGAGTGTTACATGAAGTACCCTTACGAATGGAATATAATAGGCTAGAAGATCTCTAGCTTCACCAGGCATAGTTAAAATGTACTTTTCCTCAGAAGGAAAGAGTCTATGGGTATTTTTATAAATGTATATATAATTTTTTCTGCTAATAGGCTGTAAGTTTTCCCCAAATCTAATTCCATAACAAATGACAATGGAATGGAGCTGAATACATACAATAAAAATCACATGAAAATTCCAGATTATTCTGTAGATCTGAATGGGGATACCTGTGCTAGAGTTAGAAACTATAGGAAGCAGGAAATTGTAGCGGATAAGAATGTGGAACTGGACTTAGCCTGCCTGGACCAGAACTTGGGTCTTTATGATTTGATATGACCTTGGGAAATGGGTTAATGCTTCTGGGCCTTCATATGTTAATCTGTATAATGGGAATGATCATAATAACTAAAGCCAAAGGATTATGTACAAATTGAATGTAATCATGCATGTAAGTACCTTAGCATAATGCCTGGTCTAGAATAAATCCATAGACTATGTTGGCTATTATTATTAGAGGTGTGTGTGTGTGTGTATATATATATATATATACACACACACACACAGATATGCATATATATACACACATATATACACATATTTTATTTATATATATATATATATTCTAAAACAAGTACATATGACAACCTCAAAAGAATTTTTAGTTTAGCTAATATTTAGGTTACATATATTCAATGTCAGCATTTCTTTTTAATTAATTAATTAATTAATTTTTGACTCTGTTGGGTCTTCATTGCTGCGCGTGGGCTTTATCTAGCTGTGGTGAGCAGGGGCTACTCTTTGTTGCAGTCCGCAGGCTTCTCATTGTGGTGGCTTCTCTTGTTGCAGAGCACGGGCTCTAGGTGCCTGGGCTTCAGTAGTTGTGGCAAGTGGGCTCAGCAGTTGTGGCTCGTGAGCTCTAGAGCGCAGGCTCAATAGTTGTGATGCATGGGCTTAGTTGCTCTGCAGTATGTAGGATCTTCCCAGACCAGGGTTTGAACCCGTTTCCCTTGCTTTGGCAGGAGGATTCTTATCCACTGCGCCACCAGGGAAGCCCTCAATGTCAGCATTTTTAAAGATCAAGAAAAATAACAACTATGGTAGCAGTGACATAGCATTTTATGTAATGGTAAATTGTAATTAAATAGACTGAGGTAACATTATTGGGAAAATATTATTATGTAATAATGTTTCACTACAGGTAACTCACAGTGGGACTTTTTTTTCACCTATCAAAAAAATTTTATATTTTTATCATAAAATACCCTAAAAGGAGTAGTTGAAGATAAGTAGTTACAAGGATTGTTTTAGCTTAAAACAACATTGTAATCAAACTGTCATATTGATTTGTCTGGAATTATTTCAATAGGTAGGTTCTAATCATAAATGTGTGATTAAGAATAATAGTAAGGGATCATGTTTCCAGTAATTGGGGAGATGAAATGCACCAATGAAATCCCATATATTTTTTCAGGTTCAACTCAAATATTATCTTTACCTTTAAATTTTATCTAATTACTTTCTGTTAAGAATCTGCTATTTCTTCCATTTCCATAACCCAGTGGACATGCTTCTTTTATAGCATTTATAGCTGTTTCTCATATACCTAACTTCTCGATGTCAAGGACAGAAATTAGTCATGTTTTAACAGGTTTTGTAGCTCTAGCTTCTTATTGAGCTTTGTAGCTCCAGTTTCTGAAATTTCTTTTAACTACCTTCATTTAAGAATTTGCTATTTCTTCCTCTCTACTTCCGTGACACATTGTTCACTTGTCTGTTATAGCACTTATAGCTCTTTTTCATATACCTATCTTTCATATCTCAAGGACAGAAATTAATCATGTCTTAATGAGCTTTGTTGCTCCAGCTTCAAATTCGTGCATGTAGTGTGGATGCTTTTGTATAAAGGATTTGGGGATATAAAACAAAATATACAACAATGTTAGAACAGACACTTCCTACCTTACATACAAAATATCAATGTGAGTATGTGAAATACATGCCTCCAATACAAATATAAAATTTACAAAGAAATGGTTGTTAAAAACTGTTCCAGCCTCTGAAATCTCTCAGATAGGTCAAATGTTTGTAGAGAAATTGATGAAAGGAGAGAAGACTGTCCTAGAGATCTATTTGAAGGACTGTGGTTCTGTATCTCATACCCACAGTAGAGGAAAGATGGTTGGGGCGATGCCACCCTCTAATATCGAAGTTTCAAGGGAATTGCTTGTACAGTTATGAAATGTCTTTCCTTCACTGTGTAGAGAGCACAGTGGTGACTGACACATGTCTGAGAAGGCTAAAGCACAACACTGGGATCTGACCTCCATGGAAACCTAGAAGGTAGAAGAAGGGCCAGGTTGACTAAATGCTTGAGGGCAGGGGAAGTGAAAGAACCTTGTTGTTTTGGTATTAGCCTGGGATCCTGGAGATTGTTTAAGGCATGGGGTAAGTTTACTGTGGGCAAGATACGGCAATGAAAGAGAGATGAGTGTGGTCATCTTTTGTCCTGGCTAATAGGACTGACTGGAAGGGATGGGATCCTCAAGAGAAAGAAGAGCGTTTTGATGAGATAGAGAAAAGTGTCCTCTGCCAAGATTATTAGAACAAAGCAGATAGGAGCTCAACAGGGAACTTCGGAAGAAACAAGAGTGCCATCAGCCAAGTTAGAATTGCACTGCCCATCCCTATCTTGCTGCCATCTTCTGATTTACTTCCCATAGGAAAATGAAATTACAATTGAAGTAGCAAAACTGTTAAGAGTTGTGCGAAGCAGGAGTACAAAGAAGAACAATCAAATCTTCATTGTTATTTTAATCATTCATCCTTCAAACTGGAGGAGAGAAGATTTAACCCAGATTCAAGTTTTAGATTGTGATTAACACACAGGATTGGACATTTTCATGTATCGGCAACTTTGAGACTGCTAGTACTACTGTAGTACTTGAGAATAAAAAGAGAAAGCAAAAGGCCAGAATTTTCATCCAGAGATAAGGAAGATTACCCCCACTAAATGAAACTTAAAAAGATGATAGAAAGAAAAATAATACTGGGTTTTAACTTGTCACAAGTCATATCGGTTCCACACAAGTTGCATGCAGAAATAGGGCAAGAAACAGTGAGGGAAGCAGGCCAAAGACCAGATAATCTTAAGTATGTAATAAAAATGCATCCTACACCATGTTGAATAGTCACTAGAGGTAGGCAAGTTTGCATTTCTGCTAGGCCACCTTGTCTTTGGAAAGTCTCACTGACAATTTTATCACGACCAAAACTGAGATGCTGGTCTTCTCCCCCAAACTGTGGTCTTTACCCTAATGATTGAAATTATTTTCAAAATGCATGATACTTAGCTACTCCCCTATTCTTATCTCAAATTCCAGTTAACCATCAACCCCTATCAATTATACCTTCTAGCCACCTCCTGGATCATTTGCTTTCTCATACGTCCCATGTCTGATTCCTTAATTTAGTCTTATATCACCTTTTCCTAACTGATCCCCCTGCTTCCAAATTACACTTCACACCACATCCACTCACTCTCTGAGAAGAGTGAATCAACCACATGATATACTGTTCAAAACAATAATTTGATGACTTTGTTTAAAACCATACAGATTATTTTTTCTCTAAGCATGTATAATAACCACGTGACTTACAAGTTCTTTAAAGCCCTGGCTCTTGTTTGCCTATCCATAGTCTTTTCTCACCACCGAACTCTCACTTAACTTCACTTGCCATATTGTCTTTTATCTCTGGGTATCCGCCAGTACTGTTTTCTAAACTGAAACATGGTATTCATGTCCTGTTTGTGAATCTGGTTAACTGTATAATTCTTTAGGACTCGACTGCTATCTCATATCCCCTGTGAAGCCCTTCCTCGTCTCCTATAATTGAAACATGCCAATAATCCATGTCCTCCCATACCACTTAGACTCACATTTCAAAAAACAGCATTTCATTGCACTAATAAACCTGCTGCCTGTACCCACACTTGTAGAGCATAAGCCCTAAGGAGGCACAAAATATTTTAACATATATTCTTCATATCTTGTGTGATATATACTTCACGTAGAACATAGAATTTTTGAATGTTTTGGGGTACTGAAGTTAAGAAGGCCAAACAAGAAGTGTGCCCAAAAGAATGGCCATTAGTCATGATCTGGGGCCTGTTTTAGCACTATGAATAAGAGTTTATATTTATTGAATGTCTACTAAATTCTAGCTAGACCCTATGCTATAAAAACAGTTTATAGTTATCACTTTAAAACTCTGTAAGAACCTAAGAGGAAAGTACTAACACTGTCCATAAATTGCAAATGAGTAACATTCTTATACAGGTTAAATAACCTAAAAAAACTATCTTGCCAGGATTAAAGCCCACACAATACAAGTCTGTGTTACTTGTTCAATCCATGCAGACAATTCAAATGACTTTCCTTCTAAGTTGTAAGTATATTTTGAATATTTTCCAATGTCTGAGACCTTAGTGAAATGGCACTAGTTCCAAGCAGGTTTGGGTCCTGCAAAGATAAATTCTTGGGTTTTCTTATTATATCCAACATCACTTCCCTTTTAATTCCTTGGATGGCATTTAACTGAAATTTTCAGAAACTCTAAGATTGACTACCTTCTTGTGAGATTGCAACAAAAGTTAATTATACAGTATTTACCTCTCTATTTCCTAGGAAACCTAACCTAAGCCACACGTTTACAATTCTGGGTTGTACAACTCAGGAGCCTGGTAATTCATATCATTTAGTTATTATATGAACCATAAATAGTTTCTGATAAAACTTGGGTTTTCCTACTTAAACTCTTCAGATTCATAAATTCCAGGCTCTTTTTTCACAAGGGCTAGTGTTGAAGGACAATTTCATTCCATGCTGTTACCATCCAGCCACTGAGATTTAGCAGGACCATGCTATCGTGGAAATTAGGAAGATTGACATGGTTGAGATAACTGAGGTTTGTTGGTTCACCAAATAACAGAGACCCAACATCGAATTCCCTTATTTGGTGTGTTCTAATAGAAAGACCATCAGATCTAAGAGTGACTAAACAACATCAACAATGTCTAGGGATGCCCAGAAATTGATCATGAATTCTGTGATTGTAGTTAACATGCATTTTATGTATTATAATTGAAGTAGTATTTCTAATAAATGTCCTCTAACTTTGGTGATAGGTAAATAAATAATTATTATTTTAGGCAAACATATAACTACTAGGTTGAGTGTAATTGTAAAAAATATTTTGAATAATTATATCTCAAATATAAAAAGTATAAGACAACACCTTATTTCCATGGAGAAATGAGTCCAGAGACTTTAGAGAGAATGAGTTAAAATGTTTATCAGAAATTATTTATGATTCCTATCATAAATAATAGGAACTATTACTAATTCCTAGACACAAAATTCTTAGAGACAAAATGAATTACCAAGATTCTTGTGTTTTAGGACCTAGATTTACAGAGAAAGTTCTTATGTTGGGTTTCCAGGGAAATAGACTCTGAGACAGAGAACTTCAGGTGTTAATTTTAAGTGTATCCTCAACAACATCACCTGTGAAGAGAAGAGGGAAGCAGGACTGGGTAGATGGAGACATTGAACTGTGACGCACTCACAAGAGAGGCTTCAGCTTATCTCAGTAGAGCTCTGGAGCTGGGATGACCCTTCAGAGTTGTCCAAAATTGAGGCAAAGAAGAATGGTTACTGTTTTTAGAATTTAAAACTCTTGTTGGCAGCATGCCTTGGAGGTGGGGTAAGAAGTGCTTCCATTTGTCTGGTAGATTATACATTAGGGGGTGATTTGCCAGATGGAAAATGCCAAGGAATTTGCTGGGACAACTAGCCCCAGCCTGTGTTGCCTTGGTGCTCAGAGGCGCTGTCCTATGGGAGCGTGTGCCCCTGGATCTCTGAGGGGCATGGCTCGTTCCAACCAGGCCCCTCCTTTGGGGGCCTCTCCTGTCTGCCCTTTTCTGCCCCATCCCCAGCCATCTGGCCAGAGACAGAATCCATTTTAATACTAACTACCAATCGTTTCAAGAAACTTCTATTTACTCTGCAGGGAAAACTTGCTCCACAAATTCAGCTTGTCAGCCACTATGGAGAACAGTATGGAGGTTCCTTAAAAAACTACAAATAGAACTACCATATGACCCAGCAATCCCACTACTGGGCATATACCCTGAGAAAACCAAAATTCAAAAAGAGTCATGTACCAAAATGTTCATTGCAGCTCTATTTACAATAGCCTGGAGATGGAAACAACCTAAGTGCCCATCATCGGATGAATGGATAAAGAAGATGTGGCACATATATATAATGGAATATTACTCAGCTATAAAAAGAAACGAAATTGAGCTATTTGTAATGAGGTGGATAGACCTAGAGTCTGTCATACAGAGTGAAGTAAGTCAGAAAGAAAAAGACAAATACCGTATGCTAACACATATATATGGAATTTAAGAAAAATAAATGTCATGAAGAATGTAGGGGTAAGACAGGAATAAAGACGCAGACCTACTGGAGAACGGACTTGAGGATATGGGGAGGGGGAAGGGTGAGCTGTGACAGGGCGAGAGAGAGGCATGGACATATATACACTACCAAACGTAAAACAGATAGCTAGTGGGAAGCAGCCGCATAGCACAGGGAGATCAGCTCAGGTGCTCTGTGACCACCTGGAGGGGTGGGAGGGAGGGAGACGCAAGAGGAAAGAGATATGGGAACATATGTATATGTATAACTGATTCACTTTGTTATAAAGCAGAAACTAACACACCATTGTAAAGTAATTATACCCCAATAAAGATGTTGAAAAAAAATTCAAATTGTATATTTGGCAGATTAAACTTAATATTATCATACAAAAAATTACAGACACAACAAAAAATTACAGACACAGTACTGTTGTGTCTTGCTCTCAGAAAGCAATAATTCTTCACACCAGTGTCTTATTCAATGACTCTGATATCACCTGTAGGAATACACTCTGACCCCACTGCATGAAAGTAAAAAAGAATTTTTTTCACTATGAAAATGCTTTAGTGGTAGTGTTTGTACACCTTGTGTTGTTAAGACAGGAAGAAGTGCAAGTGCAGACACAGTGAGACGTGGCTATCAGATCCACGCTGTGTTTGATAAAGAGTTCAAATGTTTCCGTGCTTTACCCTGTAACAGACATCTCTAGGCCACCTCCATTCTGCCTCCTCCTCAAATTTGCCGTCCTCCTTAGCCGTAGCATCCGGGGACTGCCGGCTTGGACAGCAGGTTGTTCATGTTGCTCTCACCTTTGTTGAACTTTATCTCGTCCATGCCCTTGCCCATGTACCAGTGCAGGAACGCCTTATACCAAAACATGGCTGTGAACTCCTCCAATATGGGTCTGGTAAGGCCTCAAAGATCACCTTGGTTCTGGTTATAACTCTAAGCAACTGACTTCTTTGACATGTTATATAAAATGTGTGGAATTTGGTTAATTAGGTTTTGAAGACATATACACCAAAGTTAATGAACATAGTTTTAGAGCAATTTATATTAAGTTAGTGAGTCTTTCTAGAAATAATTGATTGTTGTGTTGATTATCTGTTTAGACCATCTCCAGTGTTTAATAATAAAACTATAGTATCAGCAGTTAGAACAAATTGCTTACATTTCTAGTCTCAATAGCTCTGACATATGTGTTTAGCTTATCTCATATGAAATTATCTAATGATTGGTTCAAATAGCGTGATTACACAAAACTGCAAGATTAAGGATCAAAGCACATTTCTATTTGTTAACCAGAAACAAGTAGACTGACAGATATTTCTCCAATAAAGATGGATTTATTTGTGATCAGCAGAGAATTGCAATTTGGAGTCTGCAACCATTGCAAGCCACATGCAAGTTCCCCTACAGGCAAGGGAAGGAGAGCACTTTTACAGAGAGGCAAAGGAAGTTGGGAGGGCTATAGTAAACAGAGTCATGGCTTAGAACTTGCCAGAAAAGAAGAGTCTTTCTTATTCTGGTTGGGCTCTGCTATCATCTCTTGGTGTGAGAGCTTCCCTTTCTAGTCTCCCAACTCTATTTAACTGAGGTTTCTGTTTATTAATTTTTTACATATTATGTATTATTCAGTGTGTTATTTTTCCTTCAATGTAATTAAAACCAATACTGACCCTTGTAGTAAAAAACATGAGCTGTTATTAATATCTCTAACTGGATGCCAATATTGAATGCATTTAATTCAATAGTGAATATTCATGTAATTCATAAACACTTCTGATTAATAAAATAAAGTTAGAGTGTAACAACTTTGCTGAGTGATACCTCTACCATGCTGAGAGAATAACAATGATTAGTTGTGAAATAGTCATGGAAAGGCACCTGGCCTTTATAATGAATATTGGCCTGAGAAACCTAATTTTGAAATTTGTGAAGGTAAAGTATGATGGACAAAAGGCCTAGAATTTTAGATGACTGCCCCTTGAAAAACTGGGATTATAAGTACTTATCCATCCAGGCAATAACACACTCCTTGGGTTAATTGGGACACACAATCAGGTAAGAATTCAATATTATTGCATGAGGTGAATATTAAGGTGTTCTGGTTATAGAAAATCCTTAAAGTTTCAAATCATTACAGGTAAAAAATGACTTCCTCCATCCAATCAGAAAGGTGTCTGAAAATTGCAAAATTTAGGGTAGTTGTTTTCATAGTATAAAACATAAGAAAATTGGGAGTGGCAGATATTAACTAGGATCTGGGATTTGACCATGTAACCAGACATGTCACATCTCCAAATTTTCCCTTGTTCCCTGTCATGATACCTGGTGAGTTTGTCCCACAAGGATCAACCGTTCTTGACATTTTGGAGTACGCTATGAATTTTAAATGTAAAGTACGCTGTGAATTTGATCTGATTTTGAGTAAGTTTTAAAAATTCCCTGTTTCTTCACTAAATTGGAAAATAATTTGTTGTAGTTTATATTAGTCTGTTTTATTCTTCTGTTCACAACAACTCTGTTTATCAAACCTAGAGCAGTAGAAGCAACTCTTATTTTTACCCAATACAAACCTATTTCATTTTATCTACTGATGAAGCACTATGAAGGAAAACTTTTAAAATATTTTTTCCAAAAAAACTGAATAGTTTCAGTAGATCTCAAATAACACTCAACCAGGGTCATGCCTGGGATTTTTCTGTTAATATATTGTTGGCAATAATAGAAAGGCTGTTTGACCAGCTACTCAGAGGAGGTATTATCTGGTGTTTGAATCTTATTAAAGTCTTCTAAGTTTAGTACTGGTCTTCAGGTTTGTCAAATTTAGAATATCAGCTTCATCCATTCATCTAAAGGCACTGAACTCATGCTTAATTTAACTAACTAATAAGGAGAAAATCAATGTGTTAATTTGTAGTTTATATATGAAAACATGTAGCTATTTCTAATTTTTCCCAGTGGATAGGTTATGGAAGAATCTAAATTAGAAGATCTGTGAGCATAATTTCTAGCCAAAAAAAAAAAAAAA
>NW_020174561.1:6205225-6283827 GCF_003031525.2 Neophocaena asiaeorientalis asiaeorientalis
CCTGGAGGGGTGGGAGGGAGGGAGACGCAAGAGGAAAGAGATATGGGAACATATGTATATGTATAACTGATTCACTTTGTTATAAAGCAGAAACTAACACACCATTGTAAAGTAATTATACCCCAATAAAGATGTTGAAAAAAAATTCAGCCTGTATATTTGGCAGATTAAACTTAATATTATCATACAAAAAATTACAGACACAACAAAAAATTACAGACACAGTACTGTTGTGTCTTGCTCTCAGAAAGCAATAATTCTTCACACCAGTGTCTTATTCAATGACTCTGATATCACCTGTAGGAATACACTCTGACCCCACTGCATGAAAGTAAAAAAGAATTTTTTTCACTATGAAAATGCTTTAGTGGTAGTGTTTGTACACCTTGTGTTGTTAAGACAGGAAGAAGTGCAAGTGCAGACACAGTGAGACGTGGCTATCAGATCCACGCTGTGTTTGATAAAGAGTTCAAATGTTTCCGTGCTTTACCCTGTAACAGACATCTCTAGGCCACCTCCATTCTGCCTCCTCCTCAAATTTGCCGTCCTCCTTAGCCGTAGCATCCGGGGACTGCCGGCTTGGACAGCAGGTTGTTCATGTTGCTCTCACCTTTGTTGAACTTTATCTCGTCCATGCCCTTGCCCATGTACCAGTGCAGGAACGCCTTATACCAAAACATGGCTGTGAACTCCTCCAATATGGGTCTGGTAAGGCCTCAAAGATCACCTTGGTTCTGGTTATAACTCTAAGCAACTGACTTCTTTGACATGTTATATAAAATGTGTGGAATTTGGTTAATTAGGTTTTGAAGACATATACACCAAAGTTAATGAACATAGTTTTAGAGCAATTTATATTAAGTTAGTGAGTCTTTCTAGAAATAATTGATTGTTGTGTTGATTATCTGTTTAGACCATCTCCAGTGTTTAATAATAAAACTATAGTATCAGCAGTTAGAACAAATTGCTTACATTTCTAGTCTCAATAGCTCTGACATATGTGTTTAGCTTATCTCATATGAAATTATCTAATGATTGGTTCAAATAGCGTGATTACACAAAACTGCAAGATTAAGGATCAAAGCACATTTCTATTTGTTAACCAGAAACAAGTAGACTGACAGATATTTCTCCAATAAAGATGGATTTATTTGTGATCAGCAGAGAATTGCAATTTGGAGTCTGCAACCATTGCAAGCCACATGCAAGTTCCCCTACAGGCAAGGGAAGGAGAGCACTTTTACAGAGAGGCAAAGGAAGTTGGGAGGGCTATAGTAAACAGAGTCATGGCTTAGAACTTGCCAGAAAAGAAGAGTCTTTCTTATTCTGGTTGGGCTCTGCTATCATCTCTTGGTGTGAGAGCTTCCCTTTCTAGTCTCCCAACTCTATTTAACTGAGGTTTCTGTTTATTAATTTTTTACATATTATGTATTATTCAGTGTGTTATTTTTCCTTCAATGTAATTAAAACCAATACTGACCCTTGTAGTAAAAAACATGAGCTGTTATTAATATCTCTAACTGGATGCCAATATTGAATGCATTTAATTCAATAGTGAATATTCATGTAATTCATAAACACTTCTGATTAATAAAATAAAGTTAGAATGTAACAACTTTGCTGAGTGATACCTCTACCATGCTGAGAGCATAACAATGATTAGTTATGAAATAGTCATGACTGAAAGGCACCTGGCCTTTATAATGAATATTGGCCTGAGAAACCTAATTTTGAAATTTGTGAAGGTAAAGTATGATGGACAAAAGGCCTAGAATTTTAGATGACTGCCCCTTGAAAAACTGGGATTATAAGTACTTATCCATCCAGGCAATAACACACTCCTTGGGTTAATTGGGACACACAATCAGGTAAGAATTCAATATTATTGCATGAGGTGAATATTAAGGTGTTCTGGTTATAGAAAATCCTTAAAGTTTCAAATCATTACAGGTAAAAAATGACTTCCTCCATCCAATCAGAAAGGTGTCTGAAAATTGCAAAATTTAGGGTAGTTGTTTTCATAGTATAAAACATAAGAAAATTGGGAGTGGCAGATATTAACTAGGATCTGGGATTTGACCATGTAACCAGACATGTCACATCTCCAAATTTTCCCTTGTTCCCTGTCATGATACCTGGTGAGTTTGTCCCACAAGGATCAACCGTTCTTGACATTTTGGAGTACGCTATGAATTTTAAATGTAAAGTACGCTGTGAATTTGATCTGATTTTGAGTAAGTTTTAAAAATTCCCTGTTTCTTCACTAAATTGGAAAATAATTTGTTGTAGTTTATATTAGTCTGTTTTATTCTTCTGTTCACAACAACTCTGTTTATCAAACCTAGAGCAGTAGAAGCAACTCTTATTTTTACCCAATACAAACCTATTTCATTTTATCTACTGATGAAGCACTATGAAGGAAAACTTTTAAAATATTTTTTCCAAAAAAACTGAATAGTTTCAGTAGATCTCAAATAACACTCAACCAGGGTCATGCCTGGGATTTTTCTGTTAATATATTGTTGGCAATAATAGAAAGGCTGTTTGACCAGCTACTCAGAGGAGGTATTATCTGGTGTTTGAATCTTATTAAAGTCTTCTAAGTTTAGTACTGGTCTTCAGGTTTGTCAAATTTAGAATATCAGCTTCATCCATTCATCTAAAGGCACTGAACTCATGCTTAATTTAACTAACTAATAAGGAGAAAATCAATGTGTTAATTTGTAGTTTATATATGAAAACATGTAGCTATTTCTAATTTTTCCCAGTGGATAGGTTATGGAAGAATCTAAATTAGAAGATCTGTGAGCATAATTTCTAGCCAAAAAAAAAAAAAAAAAAAAGATTATTTATGAGAGCATAGTGAACTGTCTTTTTCAAAACTAGGAATATTTTGGTTTAGATAACTGGCATCTCCCTACACTACTGGGGATACTTTGCTGTACTAATATACCATCGGTCTGTGTCAGGATATAGCCATGCCGCAAATTAATTGATTCCATTTATTTTTAAATATTTAACACTGCCATCTTTAGTGGAATTTTGGAGAATCCCCATAGTCCTTTGAGAAAGTACAAGGATACCCTGGTAATATGCCCCCCTCCATAGGCTCTTTCTACAGTTACCTAATATTCTTCTTATGCTCAGTCTTACTGAATTTGCTTCATCAGGCAACATTTAGTAATGAATTAAATTTTTAACTTGTGTTCTATTTGGTCATTGTTAGTTCCGTTTATTAATTACCCCCAAATACCTCCATTCTGCCGATCTTTCATTGGTCTCATTAAGAAGCTCCTAGAATATTTGTCACAAGCTTCATTTCACAGTAAAAGAACCAGAATCCTTTACCTCTTGTTTTCATTCTCCATTTTTATTTCCAAAATGATCGTCATTCTTTTAACCACATGATGTAATATGCCAACTAAATTCAAGTTCAAAGGAATTCCTTCTCATCTCCAAAATTAGGTAGAAAAGAATAACTAACAATCATAAAAACATAGAGATATTTATTTAGAAAATAAAAAATTGATGCTTATAAAATATAAAAGTTTATGAAGCAAAACATAAAGGTCTGGATCTCATATCAAACTCTCCCAATACCTATATGCTTGAGGTAATGGCATTGAATCTTTCCTTTGTATTATTATAAATTTTGTATACATATAGAGCATATCTATGACTACTGATTTTTAAAGTACATACAAAATAATCATTCTATACAGAGTTAAATGACTCTTTTCCATTTAATCATGAGTAATTGACATTTTCACATTAATATGTATAAATCTACTTTATTTTTTAAACAGTTATTTAGTATTCTATTATATAGGAGTAACATACAGGAGTAACAGTTGCCTTTGAATCAGTTCCTTCACAGATTGCTTTATTTTTAATTTTGTAAACAGTGCTGTGATAAGCAATCTTGAGCATATATCTATTGGACTTGTGTAAATTTATCTTCAGGGCACATTTTTTCAAGATAAACTGATGAGATAAAGAATATGCATGTAACTTACAAAGGCTATCTGTCAAATCACCCTCAAAATAGACTGTTCTTATCCATTCCAACCACACACCATACCAGAGGCCTGTTATCTCATATATTCTTTAATACTTATTATTTTAGAATTCAGATAGGCAAAAAGTGGCACAAAATGGTTTTTAATCATATCTCACTAAAAGATAAGCCATTAGCACACAGGGCCAATATGTCTTCCTCCTTCCCTTCCTTTTTACTTTCCTCCTTCTTCTTTTCCTTTTTCTTCATTATCATATTCCTTTTTTAATCATATATATACACATACATATATAGCTCAGCATATTAATAAGCATAATTCATGATATTTGGGTTTGATTTTATAATTTTAATCATAAAAGCTATTTATTTTAAAAATCAGATAAATTCACAGTAATAGAGGTGTGTTCATTAAATTCTTCTTTGGACTTATCATATAAAATATTAGTTAAATATAAAAATGGGATTTGGAAAAGTAAAAATGCAGATATGTTATCACATATTTATTCAATCTTTTGAGGTAAGAATCTTAAATTGGTTTTCTTTCTTACCACATCACATGGTACACTACCTATATTTATAGAATTTACATTTTCCTCAGGGATTCTCTGACATAGGGAAAGGGATATCTGTGCATAAAGGATTAGAATTGTCCATGCCTTCTTTATATGTTTATTTGAGATGTGTGTCTATCTAAGAACGTCTGTGGAGTAAGAATTTATACAGAGCACTATTTTGTTATTATGATAGCTATTTTGTGCATGTGTAAGATTTGGCTAAAAAATAAATAAGTTATTTAAAAAATCATGATAAATTAAGTTGATGTTTGGATTTATTAAAATTATACTCTGAAGTCTGAAGAGGTGTAATCGGGTCCTAATGTTTTAAATAATCTCTGGTCAGATTAAGTAACAGATCAAGGTGGGCAGTTTGGTTCCCTCATGAGGTTAATTTATTCAGTACTTTAAGGGAAAATGTTTATAAATATACTATTTCAATGCCTAATCAAATGTGATTATTTACATGACAGATAAATACACTCTTTCCACTTGGCAGAAGCAACAGTAGGAAGTACAATAAATATGCATACTGGGATTTCAAAGATTGTTTTTTTCTCCAGAGCCAATATACCATATAATAATTATATAACACTTCTATATCGCTTAGTGGAGTGTTAGAATTAATGCATTAGTGCTTCCTCTAACAGGGAATGTGAGCCAGCAATTGAGCCATGCACCTAAGTAATCATTCTTCGTTTAAATTTGCAGTCACCTCAGCAATTGACTAGTCATTAGAGAGACTGCTAATCCCTTAAATGGAAAGGATGTCTGAATCCAATTCCTCTCAGTAAACAGGTTTGCATCACTGAGCCAATTCCAGGAAGCCTTACAAAAGGTTTAATATTGCATGAACTTGCTCAAAGATACATTAAAATAAACTTTCCTTGTCCTTCAATAGAAATAATTTGTTTAACGTTATGTTTACTTTTTAAATGTCAGCAAATCTTTCAGAAAAGCAGGTCATCTGAAAATTCTATAGAACTATGTATTTTGTTCTGGCTATCAGAGGTAGGAAATCTACATTACACAAAGGGCAAGATGTTAAGGAAAATGATTCTTAATTTGGACATCTATTTTTTTTTAATAAATTTATTTATTTTTGGCTGCTTTGGGTCTTTTGTTGCTGCACACGGGCTCTCTAGCTGTGGTGAGGGGGGGGTTACACTTCGTTGCAGTGCGCGGGCTTCTCATTGCGGTGGCTTCTCTTGCTGCGGAGCATGGGCTCTAGGCACGTGGCCTCAGTAGTTGTGGCTCACAGGCTTAACTGCTCTGCGGCATGTGGGATCTTCCCGGACCAGGACTTGAACCCGTGTCCCCTGTACTGGCAGGCAGATTCTTAACCACTGAGACACCAGGGAAGTCCCAGGACATCTATTTCATATATCAATTAATTACTTCAACTTTTTCTGCCTTTAATAAACATTATGTGGGTGTGATGAAGTTTTCATTATTGTCATTGTGGTGATGCTTTCATAGTGTATACATATGTCATAATTTTATCAAGTTGCATTTTTTAAATAAGTGTACTTTATTAAGTGTCTCAATCAAGATGTAAAAATGTGCATACTAATATTTGTTTTGTTTTGCTTTTGGCTTGTTTTTAAGCAGCAAAATAATTTTCTTAAAAATCCTATAGAAACCTTGATGTTTAAACACGTATTTACATAAAATGTAAAGACTGAAGCAGGGATACCTGTGTAACTTTTTCCATTCCCTTTGCTTATGCTCCCTGAGACAGCTCTAATGAAGCCAGGGTCCCTCAGATCCAGTGTAGAATCCTGATATATTATGTTACTGTGTTCATGAGGGACATAAAGCACAACCATTTTTGTAGAAGTATTTACAATAATATACACTTAAAAATAAAAGTTTTGATATGTGAAAGCCTAAACTCCAACTCTGGCCAAACAGTTACTTGTAAAATCCACCTTATTATAGTCCCTAATGTGTGACTTACACAATTCTCAGCATGTTATATGAATAATCCATAAATTCCATAAGAACTCTGTAAGACGTGACTTTTATTTACAGATGAGAAGCCAAAGGTTTTGAGAGGTTATGTGATTTGTGATTTGCCCAGTCATATAGGTAGTAAATGATAAAGCCAGGATTCAATCCCTATCTGTCTCCTCCAAATTCTATTGTCCTATGACTAGTATACATATGATGATATTCTAACTTTCAAAGACACCATGATAACGACTCATAGAACATGAGTTAAAAGAAACATTAAAAACAACTTATTAAATCTCTTTAAAAAATAAAATGGAGAGAGACAAAATGACTGTTCTGATAGAGCTATCTTGAGTTCACTCCACTCAATCTACCGATTGTTCAAAAGAAAAAAATCTGTCTGCTAAGACCCTGCAGATAGATATAAAAAGTATAAAAGTGTATGAATTAGAAGCCCCTTAATTAAGTTTTGTTTGTTTATTTACATTTTTGTTTGTCTAGTCTTCAGTAGAGTTAATTTCCTGAAACAGGGATATTAGACTGGAAAGTTTCAATTTTCTTTTCTGTTCTCAGTTTTTTCTCTTATCCTCTAGATGATCATTGCTCCTTCCGCTGCTACTGCTAAATTAAGTTTGATAGAAGACAATTGTTTTAGCTGATGACAACAGAGCAATGGCTACAAAAGATTTTTGGAAAATTAAGTTGAATCTGTGATTCCTTACTAAATGATTAAGTGGACTAACAAGATAAAAATGGTTTTAGATTTTCAATGACTCAGAAAGTTTATTAGCTTCCAGTATTCCTGAAAGAATATACTGAGTTTACATAATAGTCTGTTCAAAACTTAAATTCACTTAATGCAAAAATTTGCATCAGATATTCTCTAATGTCTCTATTAGTGCTTATCCTTACTCATATTTCACTCTACATTTTCTCTATCACATTAAATAGAGCTAAATAATACAGAAAAATCCATTTATACACAAGTAAATGCACAAGTATATGCACTCTCTCACACACACAGTTGGCTCTCTAACAAATATGTGTCAATACTACTTCTCTGTAGTATTTTAAGTTGTTATTGCATACTGGATCTTTGGTACTGATTAATCCACTGGGGCAAATGTATTTTTGAAGTAGAAAAACTGAACTATTCAGAACAGGTTCATATGTATTTTACCCAAAGCTAAAGATCATTCTCCATTCCTTTTTCCACCTTGACCAACTCAGTATAGAAATTCAGCCTTTAAACAAAGATATGGAGCAATATAAATAACAAAGAGGAGTTTTTACAGAGTACATGCTGGCATCTCAAAATATTGATCTCAAAAAGTAAATGGAACAACACATTGATCTAGGAAGAACGGAAAGCAGGTAAAAGCCAGAGAATGGGCAAGATATTAGTCCTCACAAATAGTAGGGCACATCTTGCAGAGAGAATCGAAGGAAGACTGAAAAGGTGAAAGTGTAGAGCTTTTAAAGTAAAACTGGGGGAATTTTGACCAAATAATCTCACTTTAAAAGTATAAGGTAAAGCCAAGGTACAGAGAATAAAGTTTTGAGGAAAGTCCTAAGTCTTAAAAAAGAAAAACACAAGTCGTGTTTAATTCTAGTTTGTGTCTAACTAGAGAGGATTTGAGAAAATTAGCCAATTTCACTAGGTCAGTTTTCTTATACATTCATTAAAAAGCTGGTCATTCTAGTGGCTGCCGTCTTCTACCACCCACAGGACTGGCCCTGAATCCAACCTCCAGAGTTTATCTTAGGCAGAATCCACTGGATCAAACAACTTATAAGGTTTTTTTCAATTCTAAATCACCAGTGGGTTTCCCAAGATAAGCTCCATTAGAACATTATTAAATCAAGGAGTATCTCAGGCCACTTTGATAACAACAGAATTTAATAAGTCAACTTAAAAAAAAGGATTGAAAGTATACTGTGGCTCTCATCCTGGATACATTATCTTGAGTGGCACCACCATCCACCCAATCACCAAGTTCACAAACCTTGCAATCATTCTAATCCCTTTCTTTTCTCTGTTTCCTCTTTACCATTACCACTAAACACATGTAATCTGTGTCCAAGTCCTGATAATTCTACCCATATACATCTCAAATATGCCCTTCCCCCAATCCAAAAAGCTAATGTTTGATTCTCCCTACCTCCAGTCTCACAATCTACTTCATTCTCTGCGTTACTAAAAGAGTGAGATCTTCCTAAAAGTCAAATTGGACCTCATAAACACTGGCATGAAACTTTCCAGTATTCCCCACTTGTTTATTTATTTATTTACATTACGCGTGCCTCTCACTGTTGTGGCCTCTTCCGCCACGGAGCACAGGCACCGGACGCGCAAGCTCAGCGGCCATGTCTCACGGGCCCAGCCTCTCCGCGGCATGTGGGATCTTTCCAAACCGGGTCACGAACCCGTGTCCCCTGCATTGGCAGGCGGACTCTCAACCGCTGCGCCACCAGGGAAGCCCTCCCCAGTTTTAGAGCCACACTGCCCAATATGGTGATGACAAATGCCATGTGACTTACTACTCTAAATGTGGCTAGTTCAAATTAAGATTATCTGTAAGTATGACATATACCACATCTAAAACACTTGGAGGGAATAAAAACTAAAATATTCCATTAATATTTTATATTTTAATTTTTAATTGATTTGCTAATATTTTGGATATATTGGGTTAAATAAACATATTAAAATATGTTTACATGTTCTTTTTTATATTTTTAAGTGTTTCTAGCAGAAAATTTTAAATTACATATGTGGCTTGCACAATATTTCTAGTGGACAGTGCTTTTTGCACAAAGGGAAACAACTTGGGGACCAAATGAAAATTGCAAATGTGGTACTTTTTGTTCAAAAAGCAGGAAAAAAGTGCTCTTAAAGGTACTACAATTTCCTTTCTTCCACAGTCTCTCTCTCAGCCTGTCACGGATTTTTGTATTTGCTATTTAATATTGCTCTCCCTTTGGCATGTGCGAGTGTCGTGCAGTGCAGTTCTGGGCAAGGACAAGTGCAGACCCCCATGACTCAGCTCATGTGCTGCTCACCAGCTGCTGGGTTACCCCTCCTGACTTCACTACTTGGACACCTATGACGTTGGTTAAGTTCTCTAGGGCAATGTTTGTTAAAGTGGGTTATGTTCCATTGGTGTGTCAAGAAAGAAATCCACTGGTTTCAATATCAACATTTCAATAAAATAAAATGGAATAGAATATTTCAGAAAAAAGTAAATAAAATATTAGAGTACATAGAAACTAGTAAAATGTAAGTATTATTTTGTAACATTTTTGTTTCAGTGTGCGTGTGTGTGTGAGGTCATATAATAAAAAAATGTATTTTCCACAAGTTGCAAAAAGTTTTAAAAACACTGAAGTATACCATATAGACCTTTTTATAACCCAGCCCCTGCATGTACTTTTATCTTAAAATCCTTAAATTTCAGCCATAGTTTACTTTCCTGAATAAACCACATTCCCTGAACAATTCTACATAGAAACATTAAACATACTAAATAGTTTTTCCTTATATGTCCCAGTCAACTGGCAAAATCTTACTCATTTTTAATACTTAGTTAAAATACCATCTCATCGGTGAGCCTTTCCAGACACTCCCCCTCCCACAACTCCTTCATCTTTCCCTCCCACTGCTGTTTTGAGCTAGACTACATATAGATCTCCAATAGTTGGAAATAGGTGATAGCAAGATAGTCTCTAAAAACTTGAAAGGTATTAGTCAAATGGCCTCTTTGACCTAATTCCACCACAGAGATATTTACTAGCAAGTAGAAACCAAACCTCAAGCAACCTATTCTGTGCGTTTAGGGAATCTTGGCTTTGGGTGTTTTTAAAACACTTTTCTTGAAAGATTAGCTAAGGCAAATGGACTATATTTCAGGGGCAGGTTTTGGAAACCCAAACTCTTTGTACCATGTCCTTTAACAATCAAGACTGGATATTGATGCCGGAACATATCAGACATATACAAGGCTGACCAGATTTTTAGGCCCATTAATGCTGGGGGAAGGTGAGGGTGTCTCTAAAATATGTAAGCCAGTTAACATGTATTGAATTTACTAACTTCTTCAGAAAGCCAATTTCTAATTTTCATTAGCTAACAAGTTATTAATACAACCAATGAAAATTTAATTGTAGTAAAGTTACTGGTGTGGATTAACATGAGAATAACTGAAGTCTTTCTGATTAAATTAATCTGGACTGTGAATTCTTGACTAGGGCAACCATTTTTAAGCAGTAAATAAAATTACTGTGTACATAATATCATAATCTCTGTGGCTAAATTATTTTTGAATTAATTGAATACAACATAAGACCAGAAAGTATGGTTATAGTCAATGTGGCTTAACGTTTGGAAGTCAATTATGATATGTTTTAAAATTCATTCAGTACGCAGGTACCAATAGGTGTGAAAGTCAAAACATGGGAGCACTCAGTTAATTAGTATATACATCAATAACCTCCAAATATATATGACTTAAAGATCACAAAGAAGCATTTTTCTGACAGTTCTTCATACTATTAAAACCCATGATCTACCTCCAGGAAAATTGTATTGTTCCTCTTCTATGATTCCCAGATATTATATTTATTCAATGATTGGCACTTATTGAAAAATGAAATAATATTAGAATATCATACTTCCTCCTCAGTTTTCATTAAATTTTCAATAGTATACATGTTATAATACCAAGATGAGTGTGAGGTGAACATCTCACCCTTATGAAAAGCAACAAAGTTTTCCAGAGCCTCTTCCATGCCTCATGGACCTCAAGGTAATATCAGATATTTAAGGAGTCAGATAGAGTTAAAGCAGAGCAATTGGTAAATAATTTTATTTGGAGAGGGTTGTCATCCTAATCAGAGTCCCTACGCTGCTTTCTGTGAGAGAAGTAGGTAAGGCCTCAAATTCTAAACCAGGTGAAACTTATCAAAGGAGCAGGGAGTCACTCAAAGAGCTTGAAAAATGTTCTTTGTCCTTGGAATACACCAAAGTTAGAAGCCTGACTCATTACTGTGAAAATCAAAGCAGACAGAAAACAGGGTACTTATAAAGCACAAAGGAGAGGCTGACCACTTGCTTTTGAAGAAAAGCCAGAGAGTGAAGGCTGTTGCTCTGTTGCAATCGGTTTGTCAGGGCAAGGGGTGGATGAAAGCTTCCTGTGGATACAAGAGAGCAATCCCTGTGTGGTCAGCCATCACATGCCCTGCTCAATAGGGTCATGGTGGTGGTGAGGGGAGGGTAAGGAGAACTCAGCATAAGAGCCAGGAAATACAACACTCAATGTCCAGGGGCGATGGAAAGAGCCGACAAAGGCCACCCGAAGTAAATATTCTTCTGCCTGGGTTAAAGAAATTGTTGGAGAAAAAGCACCACAAGAAAATTTTTGAAGGACACAGGGATGGCGAGTGAGAGTTTATTTGTCCCACAAGCCAGAACCATTTGAGGAGGCAGTTTTAAATATCTGCATGTTCTGGGAGCAGTAAAGTAGGCAGCCATACATTGTTGTATCTCCTAACATTACCAAACAGCACATTATCAAAACAACAATTTTGTTTAGTGCCTGAAACAAATTATGAGACAAAATTGAAAGCAATTAGTATTCACGTATTATAAGAATTCTCCTAATTCTTAAATATAGTTTATTGTTATTGAAATGTTAAATTATTAAAATAAAATGCGAAATATCCCAGGGTAAAACTTTAGTATAATTTAATTATTTCTATGAATTTTATTTTTCTTTAATAAAAAAAACCCTGTTTTTCATTCTTACATATACATCACTGTGTTTTCACTGAATATTTGCTTTGAATAATTTCCAAGAAAGAGAGCTACTGTGTTACAGTAGAGCCACAGTAGTGTTTTCATCTTTTTTTCCTCTCAAAACTTTGCATAGTATCCAGAGATTAAAAGAACTTTTCCTAAATGTTATTCTGCTGATTTATAAAATCGTTCACCTTGTTAACATTATATTTAAAATTTTCAACACCATTAGAAATTGTTTATGGTTTCTACATTATAAACACAGTAAACCTCAGTCTTTTCGTAGAAAATTTGTATCACCTATGATATCTAAGATTTAAAGTTTGTTCACTAGTGATAATGAAATATCTCTTAACATTTTTCTTTTGCGTTACCATTTTTAAAAATATGATACTTCCATATATCTGGTAACAGAATACAATTATTCCCAAAGTGTTTATAATATTTAGCTTTGAACAGATTATAAATCCCTGGACACATTAAAAATTGCATTTTAAATTCTATAAAAAGATTGAAAATTCTATCTCCTAGCTGTGTAATAGATAAATATACACATAACTCAATGAACACATTTCAAATTCTGAATAAGGCTTTGGCTCATGAATCACTTTAATAAAGTAGCATTAATGTACTAAGGTTAAGCCTATTTTTTCTGGCTTACATCACCAATAATTCAACAACCATATACATATTTATATTTTTTGTTTTTCTTGGTCTATTCAACCGTTAATTTTCTAGTATTTTCTTGTTATTTTTAATGGCAAAAATGGATGTGTGCTCCTCAGGTCTCCTATCAAAAAAATCTGCCCTGAGTTGTGTAGCTGGCAGAGATCCTACTGCTGTTGTAGCTTTGGTAACCACCACAGCACTCATATTGAGTTATGTCCTCCCCAGACTTTCCAAATAATGAGTAAGAGTTAAGTACTATATCTGGGACATTCCTACCCAAACAGAACTCCTTTAATGGGCATTCCTTTCTCTGGAGTTCCCCATAGCCTGGCTGAAACTTTCTCAGAGCAGCACCACAAACTAAGCCTCATTCTATTCAATTTTATTCTCTTCCAACTCTGCATTCATTAGTGTCATACATGCATCATGGTTGCTTACTGAAAAATGATTACTTCTCAATGTCAGAAAAAAATTTTAGATATTTTGGCCCCATGCTTTGGTACTGATGTAAACAACTAAAACCCTAGCACCTATTTATTTTTAGTTCTATTTGTTCCTCAAATTACTTCAAGTTGTAAAATCTCAATGTGATTGAAATATCATGGGTATTATAATGTAAGCAGAGACTGTAATATTTGGTCATTGTGTCAATATGATGATTACAAATCACACCTGTGCACTAAAATAAACCTCTTATATAGCCTTGATATATGTATAGATGTTTGTGTGAGTGTGCGTATGCATGCACATGTACACAAAGTATGGCCTTTGTATATAGATGAATGTGCTTGATACAAAATTTTAATATCCACTTCACAAATATTATACAAATTAAACAAATGAGATGCGAAAACTTTATCTTTATTCTGGCTGTGCCATCTATGCCATCTTTGATAGTCTTATTAAGAAAAAGTGATACTTTAAAGTCATGTTATACAGATGGCCAATAGGCACATGAAAAGATGCTCAACATTGCTAATTATTAGAGAAATGCCAATCAAAACTACAATGATGTACCACTTCACACTGGTTAGAGTGGCCATTATTAAAATGTCTACAAGTAACAAATGCTGGAGAGGGTGTGGAGTAAAGGAAACCTTCCTATACTGTTGCGGGGAATGTAATTTGGTGCAGCCACTATGGAGAACAGTATGAAGGTGCCTTAAAAAACTAAAAACACAGTTACCATATGATCCAGCAATCCCACTCATGGGCGTATATCTAGAGAAAACTATAATTTGAAAAGATACATGTACCCCAATGTTCAAAACAGCACTATTTTACAATAGCCAAGATATGGAAGCATTCTAAATGTCCATAGACAGATGAATGGATAAAGAAGATGTGGTATATACACACATGGAACACTACTCTGCCATAAAAAAGAATGAAATAATGCCATTTGCAACATGGATGAACCTAGATGTTATCATACTAAGTGAAGTAAGTCAGAAAGAGAAAGACAAATACCATATGATGTCACTTATATGTGGAATCTAAACTATGACACAAAGGAACTTATATACCAAACAGAAACAGACTCACAGACATAGGAAACAAACTTATAGTTACCAAAGGGGAAAGAGGGTAGGGGAGGGATAAATTAGGAGCTTGGAATTAGCAGATACAAGCTACTATATATAAAATAGATAAATAACAAGGTCCTACTGTGTAGCACAGGGAACTATATTCAATATCCTGTAATAAACCATAATGGAAAAGAATATGAAAAATGTATATATATATGTAATATATATGTATAACTTAATCACCTTGCTATGCACCAGAAACTAACACAACATTGTAAATCAACTATACTTCAATAAAAAAATAAAGTCATGTTAATGGAAAAAGTTGATACCTGGTTTCATTGAAAAAGAAATGTTTTATTTTATATCCCCATGATTTTACCTATAGGTTTAGTATTACCATTAAAATCAACAATTTTATTGTTAACCTTCCTATATCTATTATATTTTATTTAACACCATTTACATTGGTAATAGCAAAATCTGGGTTAGGAGCATGAACTTTGAGATAAATCCTCTAGTATTCCAGCTTCCAAAATAAGCACAGTGTCATGCTAGAAATATTTGAGGACACTTGTTAACTGAAAGATAACCACAGGACAATGAAACAAAAGCTCTTGACTAGATTGACTCAATTACACACTCTCACACATATACTATGACCTAGCAGAAGATCAGAGTTAAAATCAATCAAATAAGAAAACAAACAAACAAACAAAAACAAATACCATAGACAAAATCAATGAAACCCAAACTTAGTTCTTTGAGAAGATTAGAAACATTAAACTGATTAAGGAAAACAGAGAGAAGACACAAATTGCAATATCAGGAATTAAAAGGTAGAGAGGACTTCTACACCTCCTATTGATATTAAAAGAAAAATAAAGAAATATGGCACCACAAAACATGGAATACTTAGACATATATTTAACAAAATATGTGTAATATCAGTATGAAAAAATGTATAAAGCACTGATGAAAAGAATCAAAGAAAAACCTACATAAATGAAGAGATACATCCTTCCTGTGGATAAAATTCTCAAGAAAAATGCCAGTTTTCCCCAAATGAATTCATCAATTTCACTCAGTCCCAATCAAAATCCCAGAGGCTTTTTTTTCTTTGTACGATGCAAATTGATTCCAAACTTTATATGGAAAGGGAGTTTTGTCAATATAATTTTGTTTGTAAGTTTGTCAATGTAATTTTGAAATAGAAGAAAACATTTAGAGGATTGTCATTATTAATTTCAAGGCTTGCCATAAGCTACCATAAACAAGATAATGGGATATTGACAAAAGGGAAGAGCACAACAATCAATGGAAGAGAAATTACAGCCCACAAAGATACCCTTACATATACTGTCAGTTGATTTCCAGAGAATTTGTGAAATAAATTGCATGGAGAAAATACCACCTTTTCCAGAAATTCTGCTGGAACATCTTGACAACATATTAAAAAAAGTGATATATGGCAAATTCCTCACACCACACAAAAAATTAACACAAAATGGATTATAAACCGAAGTATGAACATAAAACTATACATCTTTTCTAAGAAAATATAGAAAAAATATTTGACCTTGGCTAAGGCAAAGATTTCTTAGAAAGAACTCAAAAGGCAAAAATCACTCAATCAAAACAGCAAAAGAAAAAACAAATTTAAAAAAATGAGAATGGTTTAAGGGACCTCTGGGACAACATCAAGCATACTAACATTTGCATTATAGGGGTCCCAGAAGGAGAAGAAAGAGAGAAAGAAGTAGAAAATGTATTAGATGAAATTATAGCTGAAAAATTCCTAAACATGAAGGAAACAGATATTCAGGTACAGGAAGCCCAGAGAATTTGAAACGAGAGAGCCACACCAAGACATATTATAACTTAAAATGGCATAAGTTACAGAGAGGATTCTAAATGCATCAAAGAAGTCACATACAAGGGAACCCCAATAAGGCTATTAGCTGATTTTTCAGCAGAAACTTTTCACGCCAGAAGGGAGTTCAATGATATATTTAACATGGTGAAAGGAAAAAACATACAGCCTAGGATACTCTACCCTGGAAGGTTATCATTCAGAATTGAAGTAGAGAGCTTCTTAGACAAGCAACAACTAAGAGTTCATCAATACTAAACAATACTTACAAGAAGTGTTATAGGATCTTCTTTAAATGAAAGAGAAAAGGCTACAAGAAATAGGAAACTATAGGAAGGAAAAATCCTACAGGTAAAGGCAAATATATAGTAAATGCTGTGAATTAACCATTTAAATTATCTTGTATAAAGGTTAAAAGACAAAGATTGTAAGATCAACTATAACTAAAATAAATAAAGTGATAGACATGAAGATGTAAAATATGACATTACAAACATAAAATATGAGGGAAAAGTAAAAAAGTGTAGAGCTTATAGAATGTGTTTGAACTTAAATGACTATCGGTTTTAAACAAGCAGATATAGTTATAGGTCAACATATATGAACTTCATGGTTACCACAAATCAAAAACCTACAATAGATACACAAAATTAGAGAGAAAGGAATACAAACATAAAACCAAAGAAAATCATAAAATCGCAAGGGAAAAGACTAAAAGAAGAGAAAACAACAGAGAAGAACTGTAAAGACAACCAGAAGACAATAATTACACAGTTATCATAATCACATTAAATATCAATGGAATAATGCTCTAATCAAAGGACACAGAGTGGCTGATTGGATTATAAAAAAAGACCTATCTATATGCTGCCTACAGTAGAATAATTTCACAGCTAAAGACACACAGACTAAAAGTGAGGGATGGAAAAAGATATTCCACACAAATGGAAACAGAAAGAAAGCTGGAGTAGAAATACTCATATCAGATAAAGTAGACTTTAAAACAAAGTCTATTATAAAGGACAAAAGAGGGCATTATATAATGATAAAGGGATTAATACAAGAAGGGGATATAATGTTTGTAAACATAAATGTACCTAATATAGGAACACAAATATATAAAGCAAACATTAACAGACATAAAGGGAAAAATTGATAATAATACAAACATAGTAGGGAAATTTTACACCCCACTTACATCAATGAACAGATCATCCAGACAGAAAATCAGTAAGGAAAGAGTGGCCTTAAATGACACATTTGAGCAGCTGGACTTAATAGGTACCTACAGGACATTCCATCCTATAGCACAGCTGTCCCCAAACTTTTTGGCACCAGGGACCGTTTCTGTGGAAGACAATTTTTCCATGTATGGGGGTGTGGAGGGAGATGGTCAGATGGTAATGCAAGCAATGGGAGTGATGGGAGCGACAGATGAAGCTTTGCTTGCTTGCCCACCGCTCACCTCCTGCTGTGAGCCCTGGTTCCTAACAGGCCATGGACTGGTACCGATCCAAGGCCTGGGGGTTGGGGACCCCTGCTATAGCAGAATACACATTCTTTTCCTTTTTCAAGTGCCCATGGAACATTTTCCAGGATAGATCACATGCTAGATCACAAAACAAGTCTCAATAAATTTAAGAGGATGGAAATTATATCAAGCATCTTTACTGACCACAACAATGCAGAAATCAATTACAGGAAGAAAAATGGAAAAAAAAAATAAACACATAGAGACTGGGCTTCCCTGGTGGCACAGTGGTTGAGAGTCCACCTGCCGTTGCAGGGGACATGGGTTCATGCCCTGGTCTGGGAAGATCCCACATGCCACGGAGCGGTTAGGCCCGTGAGCCATGGCTGCTGAGCCTGCACGTCCGGAGCCTGTGCTCTGCAACGGGAGAGGCCACAGCAGTGAGAGGCCTGCGTACCGCAAAAAATCAAAAACAAAAAAACAAAAAAAACACATAGAGACTGTAAAACAAGCTACTAAAAAATCAATGGGTTAAAAAAGAAATCAGAAAACTTCTTCCTCAAGTTCCCAAAGAGCAGCTGCTTCTGGGCTTTCATTACTGACTGTGAGACCTGTGGGGAATTCTAGGCTGTAGCTTCCCATTGGCGGTCAGAACTGTTTCACCAGAATGATACATTCATAATAAAGAGTTCTTTGCAGCACTGGGATAACTACCACACCATCAGCCAACTATCCTTCCCAGTTATGTGTTTCAAAGTTTCCCAATTTCTAGTTTTACCAGTAGGATCCATGTACATTGTTTCTTCAAGCTCGACTGATTTTCCTTGTTAATGATTCCTATAGGTCTCAAGGGGTTCAAACCAGAAACAGAACAGAACATTGTTCAGTATATTTTCACAGCAATTCAAAAGTTTTTGCAAAACTCCCTCTGGAAATCTTCAGGGAAAATCATACTTTGCTACTGTTTTCTGGCAACTTTCTATATTCTCAGAATAATCCTCAAAGCCATTTTGGGTTGGTCCTAATGGCCCATGAATCTGGCAACACTGGGAGTCATGCCACTCTGATAGCTGGACCTGATTGAAGCCATGTCTGTGGACAAGAGAGTCCATCAGTTTTAATTGTGGTAGGCAGATTTCCTGAAGTGACACTCACTGTGAAACTCATTCTGCATATTTTTAGTTCTCCTTTAGAGCATAATATGTCTTAGTATCCCTTGTCTTATTTTTCCTTTTTGTTACTTATCTACGTGCAAACATCTAGTATTTTCATGACTCTTATCTTTATACCCCTTATATTTCTCTATTCTCTTCATTTCCCCTACATTTTCTCCCATATCAAGTACTACAAAACTTTTCCCTATTGAGTCCATGTAATTTCCCCTCAGTAACTGGTTAATCTTGTACACCTTCCTGGTCAAGGCACCACCTTCTCTCACCTGAATTATTATAACAGTCTCCTAATTGGCCTTTCTGAGTTTTGTCCTTCTTCCCCTACAATCTACTTGTAACAAGGCAGCTGGTGTGATAATAAATAAATAGTGTCTTTCATTTGTTGAAATGTCTCTAATACACTGGCTTCCAGTGTCTCCAAGAGATAAAGACAAATGGCTTAAAACGGCCACCAGTGTCTACCATGTTCTGAGCCTTTCCACCAATGTCTACCATGTTCTGAGCCTTTCTTTCTTATAGCTCCTTGACTTTATCTTCTACCATTTCTCTCCTCCTTTGAAATATTTCACACTCCCTGAATTCAGTGCTATAAGTATTACATAAAATAATTGTATTTTCCTGTAGGAAATATATATTTCCATTTACAATAATAATGCAGACTTTTAATCAAATTTAGTGGACCTTTTCCTTTTAATAAATAACTGAAAATTTAAAAATGTACCTTCAAAAAAATAATTTTTTGAGATCAGAAATCTGTTTATGATTGTGTATAGTCCTTTAAAGAGTATATTTAGGTTTCTATTACTGAAACTTAAATTATATTTGAGCAAACTGTGTGCTGCAAGTCACTTTTTGGCATAAATATTATATGTTAGCCCACATTTCCAGGCCTTTTTTGAAAACATATGTAAAAATTGCCAATAAATTACAATCCCATGGGATTTAAAAATTTCTTCAGAAAATAATTTTCAAGAAAAGGGAGGAAATGATTTTTAGCAAAAAAAATTTATTGAGGGTCTTGGATAGAACTATCTCATTTAATTATTATAATAAATAAAGCACGTGAGTATTTTAACTCCATTTCCAAGGAAACTGAGTCCCAGAAAGGCAGCGTAGTTCTTTTGATGACATACAGCAACTATGCGTCAGAACTGGGATGTAAATTCATTTCCTTCTAACTGTAAATATTCTACTTCCTGCTGTGTCACATCATGGTTTCTTAAACAATAGTTACTACCTTTGATATAATGACCACAAATTTGTATTTACTAGTATTAAAATCTTTACATATCTGCTAACATTAAATTGAGTTTGTTAAAATAGAGGCATTTAAACATATACCTTATGATACATCATGTAGATATTTTTTTAGGTCATTTTTTAAATTAATTTTTATTGGAGTATAGTTGAGTTACAATGTTGTGTTAGTTTCTGCTGTACAGCAAAGTCAATCAGTTATACATATACATATATCCACTCTTTTTTAGATTCTTTTCCATATAGGTCATTACATAGTATTGAGTAGTGTTCCCTGTGCTATACAGTAGGTTCTTATCAGTTATCTATTTTATATATAGTAGTGTGTATATGTCAATCCCAAACTCCCAATTTATCTCTCCCCTGCCTTCACCCTTGGTAACCATAAGTTTGTTTTCTACATCTGTGACTCTATTTCTGTTTTGTAGATCAATTCATTTGTACCATTTTTTTTAGATTCCACATATAAACGATATCATATATCTGTCTTTCTCTGTCTGACTTACTTCACTCAAAAAGACACATGTACCCCAATGTTCATTGCAGCACTATTTACAATATCCAGGACATGGAAGCAACCTAAATGTCCATTGATGGATGAATAGATAAAGAAGATGTAGTACATATATACAATGGGATATTACTCAGCCATAAAAAAGAATGAAATAATGCCATTTGCAATGATGTGGATGGACCCTGAGATTGTCATACTGAATGAAGTAAGTCAGACACCAGTGTAGATATTTTAAGTGTAGTATTTTTTTCTTAAAGAAAATTTTTAGCAATTGATGGGCTAATTTAAGAGAAAAAGTTTAAGTCTAATTTATATACAGTAAAACATTCCTTTTGATGTACAGTTTTCTGAGTTTTGAAAAAATGTATTCAAAAGTGTAGCATCACCACAGTTAAGATACACAACTGTTCTACCTCTCCAAAATATTACACTCTGTCTCTTTGTGTTTCAGCACTTACACCCACCTCTAACTCCTAATAATCACTCATCTGTTTTTATATATTTTCTCTTCCTACAGTTTTTTTCATTTTCAAGGATGTCATATAATTGGAACCATGTTGGCTGTAGCCTTTTGAATCTGGCCTTTTCACTTAGCATAATGTACTGGAGATTCATTCATGCTGTTGCACGTTTCAACAGTTTGCTCCTTTTCATTGCTGAATAAGTATTTCATTGCATGGATTTATCACAGTTTATTTATTTACCCATTGAAGGACTTTTCCAGGTTTTGATGATAATGAATCAAGCTACTCTGAAATTTATTGAAAGATTCTGTTTGAACGTAAAGTTTCATTTCTTGGTTAAATATTTAAAATTAGATTGCTGGGTGTTATAGTAAGTGTCGGTTTCACTTTATAAGAATCTGCCAAACCATTTCTAGAGTGGTTGTACTGTAAAGGTACATTTAATATTATATTGTGACCCTATCTGTTAAATAATATAGTTTCCTAATTACTAACACTGTATTTTAATCTACTGTATTTTCATCTAGAGCTATGATCTAGAAAAATTCAACCATTCATCCTAAATATCTCCCATGTTAGTGATGTTGATTTCACAGTATTCAAACTCATAAGTTAATAATGGAGACTTAGAGCTAATAGCGAATTACAAGTTAGTAGTAAGTTGGAATATTTTTTTAAATTAATGTGTTCTTCAGTACTTTCCTAATTTAAATGATTAATATGTACTTCAAAAATTTAATATAATATTGAAGTATTATAGATAAAACCTAAAACTTTCAAAAAATTAGAGTAATTCTATTAAACTTGGTATTTAGAATCTTTTAAGAATAATTTTTTAACTTGAAATAAAGTAACAGCACAGAGCTTACAGTGTAAAGCAAATTTAGCTACATTGATTTGACAGTCTTTCAAAACTACATTTTATTTTCAGATGCCCATTCTAAAAGCATCTTAACATTTACAATTGTTTTTTTTTTTTTTTTTTTTTTGCGGTACGCGGGCCTCTCACTGTTGTGGCCTCTCCCGTTGCGGAACACAGGCTCCAGACTCGCAGGCTCAGCAGCCGTGGCTCACGGGCCTAGCTGCTCCGCGGCATGTGGGATCTTCCCGGACCGGGGCACGAACCCGTGTCCCCTGCATCGGCAGGCGGACCCTCAACCACTGCGCCACCAGGGAAGGCCAACAATTGGTTTTTATAATTGGTTTACTTCTAGAAAACTCCAAAACATGGAACACTAATAAAGGGCTGGAAATGGAAATACCCTAACTTCTTCAGGTGGAGTAAACATTCCCCAAATTGATCTAAGTTTGCTATATGCTTGTGTCTCTGATAAAGAATCTCATGAGCATCACCTGAGTGTCAGTCCTTCACTGATTCACTGTCACCTCCATATGATTTGATCAAGAAAGTCTTGCTGAATGTAAAATATACCATGAATATAACAGCCAACTGTCCTTCCTCCTCCAAAACTTCCTCACAGTGTTTGTGATAGCTGACCAACCACTTTGTCTTAAAATATAAGAACCATTTAAATCATTTATCTCTGTGAGCATTCCTTATACCATGATTAAATCTCTTTACTCACGCCCTACATTTAATGGATTAAGTTTTAGCATAGATCATATTCTCTTTTCTCTATACTTCTAACAATTTAAAATCTTCTATTTCCCCCCTTTTTTAAAATTTTATCATTCCCTCCTTTTAAATGAGTCTCTATTTCTCTCTTTAATGATGCTTCTGTGCTTCAGAAGCACATGTCCTTCAGCTTTAGGGTATATCTATTGTTTGCTGATAGGCAGCAGAAAATTGCAACCCAAACTGAACACTTCATCTTATCCCATTAAATACGATTCTTCTCCAGAAACTTAGCAAAATTCACCAAGTTTCCCAGGCTTGAAACATTGATTCCTCACATTCCTTTCTTGCTTATATCTGTCCAGCCATTATCATTTTCTCTCACTGATGCTAATCACTTCCAGTTCTTTCTCTCTTCCTTTAAAAATAACATTCTAGTTCAAGCTCTCATGCCTATTTCCTTGATTATTCAGTGTTCTAACTGGCCTCATTTTTTTCAGCCTTTATCCACTCTTATTCACTTTATATAATCCTCCAAGGTAAATGCTCATTTTACCCAGTTATATTTTAGCAACTACATTGGTTTCATATTTATAACCAAGTGAGGAACAAATTCCATCATCTGTCATCATGATAGTATGTCAGCTTTTCTTTCCAGTCTTAACTTCTCTTAGCTTTCAAAATCTCTGTGCTCAAGGGAACTTATACTGTTTAACATGCTTTAAATATTAATTATTTCTCTGTGCCTTTCTTATGCTTTTTCTCTGATTCTACTGTAACTCGTTTTGTGTGTTTGTGTGTGTGTGTGTGTGTGTGTGTGTGTGTGTGCTTTCATATGACATTAGCTTTTTTTCTGTTCATGATTCTTTGATTAAAGAAAGCACTTTTTGTGCATATACTGTATATACAGTAGCATAAAAGACAAGCTTTAAATATTAATTATTTCTCTGTGCCTTTCTTATGCTTTTTCTCTGATTCTACTGTAACTCGTTTTGTGTGTTTGTGTGTGTGTGTGTGTGTGTGTGTGTGTGTGTGTGTATAAAATGCTGTTTACTCTTCATTTTGGCACCATTTGTAAAAGCAAATCAAAATTTCAATTCTGTATATGTGCAGTAATTGAAGATTAGCAAATAATTGGGTTATCAACCATATTAAAATAATATGTTTATAATAATAAAATATAACTGTATTATTGTTTATAACATTAAATAATACTTGTTTATAATTAAAATAATATTGTTTATAATATTAAACATTAAAATAATATGTTCACAGTATAATGACTTATACAGCCATACACATGCATTGCAGGTTATCTCTAAGGCATACTGGTATTTTTTGTTTCCTTCTCTGTATTTTTCCATATATTCTAAGCTCTATACAACGGATACCATTTGTCATAAGAAATAATACATGATTCCTGTTGATAAGGAAAATAGGATCAACAATATTCATAAGTACGAAAAATATACTTATCCATCTTAAAAGTCAATTTCATTACAATGAATCTTCCACTAATCTCTCTCTCTTTGAAACTCCCACAATTCATCATTAAAGCATTATTAACTCTGACTCACAGATACATTTCTTTGGCAAGGTTAAGAGTTATTAATCACTCCTTCTTGCACTCTCTCCATAAACAATTTGTCACTCTCCCTTGTTGATTTTTATTTTTAAACATTTTTCAAATCTTCCAGTTTCAAACCCCACTGTCCATATGTACATGTCTAATCTTTCTTTGCCTGAGTGACTATACTAATCTTCTAAGTGGTTCTGTTTCATCTGCTTTCTTTTCTCTCCAAAAGCATCCTCTATATAAAATATGATTTTGCATATATTTCTAAATATACACCACACAATGTGATTGATAAATAATGAAGCAAAACGAATGGAAGAAAACAGAAACAATAAATTGAGTTTGCATATTCATTGGCCAGATAATTAAATCCAAATTCAAGAGTACTACACACAATATTCTTCATAACAAGCCATTACTGTAAATAACTTTATGCATCTGATTGAAGTTTTATATATAGATTATTGTTAGCAACTTTGCTGGACCATACCGAACCTTACTGATCATCTATAGCAGTGTTCTTCAATATACTTTTCATGTACCTGAGAATATGCAAAGACTTTCCAAGAGATGTGTATGTAGATTTGGTCAGTTTTAATAGAATAATGTCCACATCCTCATATTTTATGTGTACCACCTCCTACTGTTACATCTGAGAATGAATCTGATGTCCTACAAGATCTCTTTTTTCATATTTTCACTTTACTCACCCAATCTAAATCACATATGACATTTTTCCAGGGTGTAGAAATCTACAACACTCAGAAACATTGATGGCCATGTTAAGAAATAGCTAAAATAGAGCCATTTGTATAAATATGGATAAATCTCCAAATTAATGTTAAGTGAAAAGCAGGTTGATGAGAATGCTTGCAGGATGTTACCATTTATATAAGCATCTAAAACTTAAGATAGTACCATAATTGGTTTACAGGTGCATACTATGTACTATGTGCCCATACTATGTAAGGGAACATTTAAATGTATGATCTCTGGAGCCAACATGCCAGACTGTTCAAATTCCAGTCACACACCTCTTACTGGCTTTGTGACTTCAGAGGGCTGCTTATACCTTAAGACCATTGTTCCCTCATAGGTAAGATGAGAATACCACAGTTGCTAGTTTAATGAATTGACATCATGATGTAAAATACTTGGAACAATTTCTGGTACACGGTAAAACAATAAATATTGATTTGATGATTGTTACATTAATTTAAAAAATAAAACTAAACGGTACACATTGACTTTAAGATTATGGTTACTTTTCAAGAGGAAAAGAGAAAAGAATCGATGGTGACAAGGTTTTATTTGTATCTGTAACATTTCATTTCTTTAAAAAACAATTAACATCTGAAGCAAATATCCTACTCCTGTATGACCTAATCTTTTATTTGTTAACATCTTTATTGGAGTATAATTGCTTTACAATGGTGTGTTAGTTTCTGCTTTATAACAAAGTGAATCAGTTATACATATACATATGTTCCCATATCTCTTCCCTCTTGCGTCTCCCTCCCTCTTGCCCTCCCTATCCCACCCCTCCAGGCGGTCACAAAGCACCTGAGCTGATCTCCCTGTGCTATGCGGCTGCTTCCCACTAGCTATCTACCTTACGTTTGTTAGTGTATATATGTCCATTCCTCTATCTAGCTTTGTCACAGCTTACCCTTCCCCCTCCCCATATCCTCAAGTCCATTCTCTAGTAGGTCTGTGTCTTTATTCTTCTCCTACCCCTAGGTTCTTCATGACATTTTTTTTTCTTAAATTCCATATATATGTGTTAGCATATGGTATTTGTCTTTCTCTTTCTGACTTACTTCACTCTGTATGACAGACTCTAGGTCTATCCACGTCCTTACAAATAGCTCAATTTCGTTTCTTTTTATAGCTGAGTAATATTCCATTGTATATATGTGCCACATCTTCTTTATCCATTCATCCGATGATGAACGCTTAGGTTGTTTCCATCTCCAGGCTATTGTAAATAGAGCTGCAATGAACATTTTGGTACACGACTCTTTTTGAATTATGGTTTTCTCAGGGTATATGCCCAGTAGTGGGATTGTTGTGTATGACCTAATCTTAAGTGAGCTAATTACATCTTCAACTACTCTTTTTCCAAATAAGATCACCTCCTGAGGTATTGGGGATTAGGACTTAAACACATGAATTTTTGGGAAGACACAATTCAAACCATAACAGGAACACCCCTCCAAAGATGTAGAAGGACTTCAAACTCATTCAGGTCCTTTTTAGTAGGGGTGTAAGGAGTCTTCATTAAGGAGTCTGGAAGTTTCTCAAATCAACTCCTTTGGCTTTGTGTATAGTATATAAAAGTGAGAGCAAAATGACTGAGTTGAGTTCCCACAGGTTTTGCCCCATCACCATCACTTTGTGGCCAAAAGTGGAAGGAGAACGTATGGAAAAGATAAGCTCCCCAGTGAGTGTTTCTTATGAGAAAAACCAGGAAAAGAGAAAGCTTACAGTGTATTTCCCAGAAGGCTTCTCAGGGAAGGGAGTATGTTGTGTTTATGGCAGTAAAGAAAGAAGAGAAAATGTTTAAATAATGGCAGTGAGATATGAGCTTTGATTTAGAATTTTTTTCTCTCTTGGCTGAATGGTTTCTATACCTTTTTTTGTCTTAAAAACAACAAAGAAAACCTGAGAGTCATGTGGCCAACTTATAAAGAGTATTAGTGAAACAGTGAAAAGACCTCTGCCTTTGAATTTTCATTAAATAAAACCATCACAACCTGCCACCAGGGTTGTAGGGCACATTTGGGAAACCAGAAATTACATCAGCTGAACTTGAATAGTGTTAACATAAATTATGCAATGAATAATTCTTGCTGTTGCTGGGTATGGTTTGGGCTAAGGAAAAAATGGTTAATTTACCATCAGGAACAAAGTCAGCTAACAGTGTATCCATCTAAGACATTCAGGAGAACTGATTGATCAGAGTGGTGCTGCTACGGCTCCTTCCCTTGACTCAGCTCTGCAGTGAAAATAGTCATGCAAGTGGAACGAAGGAGATCCCTGAATTTGATGAGGAGAGCTCAGAGCCAGGGAAAGTTTAAGACAGGAGTGCCTAACATGCCCCCAGTGTAACAGTGTGGTCCATAAGGGAGAGTGCTTTAGTCATTAACACATTATTCTCTTAAATGTTTCAGAGAATATAATGCACAGGGTAATGACTTCATGTACTGTAAGAGGAGAGAATTAAATGTCATTGTAAAGTATCCATTCGTCAGATATCACCCATTTTCTAGACCTAAGTTTTGAAGAAAGACCCCCTCCACCTAAGAAATGACTCCAGGCGGAAGTGAATTACATTTTCAGCTTAAGAAGAAGAGAGGGGAAGCTTAGAACTGAAAGTGAAGTTGAAGAAATGAAAGAGAAGGTGAGAATGGGAGACATGCGCTATTGGTCATCTCTTATCCGGGATCTACAAAGATTGAGCAGAAGGATGTAAAAGGAAAAAAAGAAAAGGAAAAGAAAAGAAATCATGGGTTTGTGAACGCCTATGTAAGCCCAGCTCTTGATGTTTCCAAGTCTGGGGAGGGAGGATCTTTGGGGGAAAACGGGATTTGGGTAGATAGATAGTTAGAGAGGAACAAAATAAGTGTTCGTAAGATTTTCTATGTACTACGTATTTCCATCCCATCAAAAAATGCAAAAAAAGTTTTATTTGTATCTAAATTCCTTATTCTTACCATGCTTTCTTAGTGATAGAGCCCCAAACTAAGTCCCAATGTAATGAGGCCTACTTCTAAACAACTTCTGCCCCTCAAGTGGTTCTTAAAATATTAGGAGCACATGGTAATATGTACTTTCAAAAATCCCAACGTGGTTCTGATAGTCTTTGTTAGGAAGGCAAGCTCCTTGCCTGCATTCCCTAGAGTATCACCATGGAAAGTAATTACCTTATTAGGAAACCATAATTATTAAAAAGTTAAATTATTTGTCTTTTAAAGCATTCTAATCTTTTATCGAAGGAAAAGAGAGAGTGTACATTGTATTTCCCAGAAAGTTTCTCAGGGAAGGAAGTAAAACATGTATGAAACATGCCAAGGAAGAAAGAAAATGGTTAAGAAACAGCAGTGAGAAATGAGCTTTAATTTTTTTCTGCTCTTACATGAATGGTTTCTATACTTTTTTTGTCTTAACAAAGAAAACAGAGTCATGTGACCAATTTATAAACAGCATCAGTGACATAGTGAAAAGAGCTCTGTCTATGTATTTTTGGATATATTTTTGATGAAAGTAGTCAAAAGGTACAAGATAAGTTATAGGATAAAGAAATACTAAGGGTGTAACATACAACAACCTTAATATAATTAAATGCAGCTGTATTTTATATATGAGTTGTTAAGAGAGTAAACCCTGCGTTCTCATCACAAGGGAAAAACCTTTTTTCTTTTTCTTTTGTATCTTATATGAGATGAAGGATGTTCACCAAACTTATTGTGATAATCATTTCATGATGTATGTAAGTCAAATCATTATGCTGTATACCTTAAACTCATACAGTGCTGTATGTCAATTATATCTCAATAAAACTGGAAGAAAAATCAAAACAAGCAAAAAAAAAAGAATAAACACAAATATTTTTTAAAACTCTAATCCTCCGCTGTTCAATAGATTCCAAAGACTTGATATAAAAATTATTTCATCAAGAGTTTTTAATATTGATTACATATTGAATGGTACTATTTTGGACACATTGGTTTAAATTTAATTCCATTTTTTGTTACTTTTTGAGTGTGCCTTCTAGAAAATTTAAAACTAGACATGTGGGTCACATTATATTCCTATTTCTGTTGTTGTAGCCTAATAAGAATCTTATTTGAAATGATACTTCATCCAAGGTCCATTTGTGAGATTGTAATTAAACTCACTTGAATAGAATCTAAGAAAAAACTTTCCACTTTACTTAATATTGGTCAATATCATGGCTAAAATGAGTTTCTAGTTCCAAAGCTCCTTGAATATATAAACATAAGTTTCCTCATTTTTATAAGGTTGGCTTTATATTTGTTCCCAAGATATCAGAGACAGAGAAAAACTGTAAGGAAACGTGACTTCCCAAACATTGTAGTAAATAAAGTCACTTATTGAGGACAGAACAAATAATGCATATTGCATTTTTTTCAGGAATTATTGTTTCAATGATTTCATATGCCACTTAAAACCTCCTTGGTAAACTAAATACAAATCATGTGAGAAATTGACAAGATGAAATTTTCCATTCAGGTTTGGATTTCTGTCTTTGATGAAAACTGTATTTGGGCTTTGAAGCTTTAGGAACACCCTCAGAGGTTCATTCATAGGGATAAAAATACAAATCTCTTAAACAACATGAAAAACAATACAAAACAGAGCACAAACCACAATTATTTTTAAAATTTGTGATTATTTTTCCAAGATAGGCCTACTTAAGAAATATATAGTACTTTTAAAGTTATATTTAATTTTATGTGTTTTTTAAATTAAAGATTTTCACCTAAGTGTAAATCACATTGTCTTTGCAAATAACAGTGTATACAAATAAATATAACTCAGAAATGTTTGAAAAAGATAATTCCAATCAAATATGGATAAACAGAAGAATTGATTTGAAGGAAAATAAGATTAGATTCACATATTCATACTTCCTACTATCTTAACAATCTCAGTTGATAACTAAATTTTTGTAAGTATCAATATCTAACACAGACCTGGGGATAAATTTAAGAGCCAACTATATATTTAAAGAAAATAATCAAATTATTGTCATCTAATGCAGGCTGTTGAATCCCCTGCTTAGATTGATCCCAAATGTACTGTGTACATTTTGGTGATTTGTTCATCATATTTAATTGCCTCTGGGATGACACAGCTACCATTTCTTTCAAAAGATCATTTCACTCTCTATTTGTTCTCATTCTTGTGAACTTTGCCATTCTAAAAATGAGCCAATGTCAGAGCTTAGCCAAAAAAAAAAAAAAAAAAAAAAAAAAAAAAAAAAACAACAGGAAAAGCAAAAACCTTTGCCATTCTACATTCTATAATGCTAGAGTTCCATTTTTCTCAATTACAACCAGTTGTTGACACTAATAACAAGTTGGATGAATGGGCGTTAATAAAGGACAACCTTATTTATGATTAGTAACTTGAATATCTATGGAAAAGTGTGATGATCTTTTCTGTCACATGAATTTTAACACTCAGATGAATCATTCTTTCCTGAACATCAGGGACTCACACACCCTCAACACTCTAATTTTAATTCATGTTGACTTCAACTCCTATAAATTATACTGATATTAATAAGAAAGAATAAAGTTCATATAATCAAAGCATTGTCTCAGGAACTACTGAAAGTGTTTATTTCCCTTGCATTAAAATAGATGTAATGTATAACCCAATAAATTTCACTTGCTCTTTTACCTTGCACTTTGCCACATGTTCTTATTTACTGGGTCCATCTATACATTTTCCCCTTCTTTCATGATTGGTCTTACTTCTCTCAGGAAGTGAATATAACAGGGATTCATGCATTTACTGACAGACAAGAAAATACAAGCCAAACCAAATAAGAATGTCCCTGCCTACTCATAGAACCCGACCCACAGAGGAAAAGGGACAGAAGATAGAAAAGAATTTCTGATTGCTGTGGAGCTACTCTGATTTGAAAATAGTGGCTTATCCAAAGAAACCTATTCCAAGTGAAAACAAATAGGACTTCATTCATAAATTTTCTCATCTGCTACAATCAGAAGTCAAAGCTGAGAGTGCCTAAGGCTGATGATCATCGTCTTCTAAATACAGTATATTTGCAAAAAGCGTAAGTGAACCTTCTTTCGAAAGCTCTCTAAGAAGTGACAGACATACATTTCCTAAGGTGTTTATAGAAATGAGTATGTAATTTGATTTAACTTTTATAATTATATATTTTTATATTTAGCTTATGTTGACCCTTGGTATTATTTTTTTTCTGTCTCTACTGGTGTGTTTAATATGTTTATTTATTATCAAATTTATAGTTAATTTCTAGGATGCTTATCCTCTCTTCTACATCACTGGGAAAGACTCTAAGTAAGTATGATGACTATCTTTATGGTTATCTCCTAGGCACTTTTTGCCTATTAAATATACAGGAATTTCATTTAGTTAAAATCTGAATATCTTAAGCTAGCATTCAGAGTTTGAAATTTGTAACTCACATTTAGTTAATTTTTTACAACTGATAGCGATTTTTAATATTGGAACTATTTTTTAAAAGTTATTTTTGTCAAAAAATAAACTCTCAACACAATCAAAAATAACAAAATATTTGGTTCTGTGATTATTAAAATGACTTTTATGGGTAACGGACATGGATGAATTAAAGAGAACCAAATTAATTTCCTGCTCCCCTGAAGGATTAATAGTAGCAAGAAGAGGAGTAAAAAATATGACAAGGAAACGATATAATAGAAGACTAATGTGGACTATTTATAGTATTAAAAAATAAATTTTCACGAGCACCAAAGTTACTTTCAGCAAGGAAAAATAATGATGCATTTATGTATTATTTATCAACTACAAAATATTTCGACAGACCTTGTTTTTCTTTATTTTTTAAATTTTAAAAATAGGGCTTGCCTGGTGGCACAGTGGTTGAGAATCTGCCTGCCAATGCAGGGGACACGGGTTCGAGCCCTGGTCTGGGAAGATCCCACATGTTGCGGAGCAACTGGGCCCGTGCTCCACAACTACTGAGCCTGCGCGTCTGGAGCCTGTGCTCCGCAACAAGAGAGGACGCAATAGTGAAAGGCCTGAGCACCACAATGAAGAGTGGCCCTTGCTTGCTGCAACTAGAGAAAGCCCTCACACAGAAACGAAGACCCAACACAGCCAAAAATAAGTAAATAAATTAAATTAAATTTAATTTAAAAATAGCTTTACTGTGAATATAATGCATATGCTATATAATCCACTCATTTAAAGTGTACATTTCAGTGAATTTTAGTATATTTACAGAATTGTGCCACTGTTAGCACATTTTACATTTTCATCATCCCCAAAGGAAACCCCGTTTCCATGAGCAGTCACTCCCCATTACTTTCCATCCCTCCAGCCCTAGACAATATTAATATACTTTCAATCTCTAGATTCTCCTATTTTAACCTTTCATATAAACGGAATCATTCACTATGCAGTCTTTTGTCACTGACTTCTTTAAGTAGCATAAAGTTTTCAAGGTGCATCTGTGTTTCTAACGTCTATCAATAATTCATTCCTTTTTATGCTGAACACATTTCTGCTGTCTGGATATAACATATTTTTTTAAATTCATACACAAGTATCCATTCATGATGGATATTTGGGTTGTTTCCACCTTTGGCTATTAGGCGCTATGAACATTCATGTACAAGTTTTCATAAGTTTTTATTTCCCTTAGGCATGTAGAAGTTGAATAGGTAAATCATACAGCAACTGTATATTTAGCTTGGAAGAACTGCCAGAGTGCACCATTTTATAATCCCACCATTTAATAATCCCAATCATCAATATATGAGGGTTCTAATTTCTCTACAGCCTCACAAAACTTTAAATGATCTGTTAAATATAGTCATTTTAGCAGATGTGAAGTGATGTTTCATTGTGTTTTTTCTTTCAATTAAGACTTTTTTAGAGCAGTTTTAGATACAAAGCAAAATTGAGTGGAAGGTACAGGGATTTCTTATATAACCCCTACCCACACACATGCATAGTCTCCCCTATTGTCAACATCCTCCACCAGAGTAGTACAATTGATGAACCTACATTGCTACATCTCAATCACCCTACTTCCATAGTTTACCTTACTGTTCACTCTTGGTGTTGTACATTCTATGGGTTTGGACACATATCCATCACTGTAGTATCATACGGAATATTTTCACTGCCCCCAAATTTTTCTGTGCTCCATATATGTATCCCTCCCCCACTCTAACTCCTGATAACCACTGATCTTTTTATTGTTTCCATAGTTTTTCCTTTTCCAGAATGTCATATAGTTGGAATCATATGTTGCCTTTTTAGATTGGCTTCTTTCACGTAGTAATATGTGCTTAAATTTCTTCCATGTGTTTTCATGGTTTGATAGCTCATTTCTTTTTAGGGTTGAATAAAATTCTATTGTCTGGATACAACAAAGTTTACCCATTCACAGGCTGCAGGGCATCTTGGTTGCTTCCAAGTTTGGCAACTGTCAATAAAGTTATATAAACATTTGTGTACAGGTTTTTGTGTGGACATAAGTTCTCAACTTCTTTGGATAAATACCAAGGAATGCAATTGCTGGATCATATAGCAAGAACATGTTTAGTTTTATAAGTAACTACATACCACACCGTCTTCCAAAGTGATTGTACTGTTTTGCATTTCCTCATTAATGAAAAAGAATTCCTCTTCACCTTATGTTTGTTAACACTCAAAACTGCTAGGAAAGAAGGTGTCATTACCCCATTGGCTTCAAAAACTGAGCTTCCCAAAGTCATGTGAAGAGTTAAATGAAATTATCAGCTTGTTATAAAATAGTTCTTGATTCGGTTGGTACTGTCTTGAGCTTCATAGGTATAATAGGATCCCCTAATTTGTCCCTGCACACAAATATAGTAGCTTTCCCCCAATCATGAGAACCACTGTTGACTAAAGAGGATAATTTTGCCTCTGTTAGATTACTTGACTGATACTCTCGGAGAGAGATATGAAAAACTGAGTAGAAAGAAGTCAGTGGGAGGAAAATATGCCAAAACCCCCCAAAATAACAAAATGCTAAGTTCTGGAGGAAGCGTCATTGTTGGATGTAGGAAGTACAAAAAGGGCAGTTTCTTAAGGGAAAAAATAGGGATACCTTAAAAATAAGAGAGATCCGTTTCAGTAAACACCATGTGAGCAAAGGACACAAACAGGAGAGTTTCTTATTGTTCCAAAGACCAGCGGGTACAAGTATAGCAGATACTCACAAGAAGTTTGCCACAAGTATCTAGGCACAAAGGAGGAGGTCTTAGAACTGACAATGAATGAAAGCAATGAATGGCAATGAATAAAACATGGACAAAATTTGACATATCTAAAAAGTTGGTATCTGTTCAATGTACTGTTATAATATTTTTTTCCCTGCAAAACCAAATGTTATGGAGAACTTCAATACATAGTTTTTAAAGGAATGTTCAGAAAACGATGATCAAAAAACTACCTTAGGTTTGCAAGTATTGAGTGTTCTAGGAAAACTTACCTTCTACTCATGCCTCTTACTTTTGGAATGCTTAACAGAACAATATTATTTACATCCAGAATCAGATTATTCTGTACCCAATTATATCATAAAGGTATATACAATCAATATGATAAGAATATGGTGGGGATAATTTTATACTGCCTTATTTAAAAGGCAGACTATCTTCAATAATCTAATATCATAGCTAAATATATAATCATGATCTGGTACTATATAAAGATGTTAACACATTTCAATGATTTTAATTCAATTCATCATGCAGAGGTAATAAGATAAAGCATTTTTCACCAAGGAGTTCTCAGACTTGCAAGGAAATATAACCAGATAACGAAACATCTGCAAAAATGTCATTATTGCTTTGAAAAGGGACTACATAAATTCCACTAGAAACACATTTAAAATATCATATTTAATTCCGAGCACCACATTTTAAGAAAGCTATTGAGGTATTAAAGTTCAGAAGAAGGTGACCAGACTGATTAGGGATTAAAATTAAACTAAACTAAGGAAGTTAAAGTATATGTTTTTTTGTGCCTGAAGAAGAGAATGCCAAAGGGAAACATTATAGCTGCATTTGCATACGTAACAAGCTATTATTTCAGTATTGGAAGCAAATTATACTCTTCTAGAGGGCAAACGTATGACTAAATATGATTAGATAAAAGTAGGCATATTTAAATTCACTATTTAAATATTTATAGCTTCCCCAAAAAACAAAGGCCTACATTCTCAAGTAATCATGTCTATTAAGTATATTAACCATCAGTGGAAGTTTTAAGTTACATAGATTACCATGTGAGTGATGCTATAGAAGTGGTGTTTTCTAATTAGCTAATTAAACTAAATGATGTCCATGATCTCTACCAATTCAAAGATATTTTAAGTCAAACTGAGATTCTCTTTCAATTAAAAAAAAGTAGTTCTTTCATTTAAACCCCTTGGTCTTCATTTCTTCAACCTGTAAAATGAAGTCCATGAGCCCTTTAACCCATCTCAACTATATTGTAAATTTATTGCTGGAAATCTCCAAGGTTTCACTCATAATACAGTAATTTAGTAGACATACTGAATGCTTACATGCCATGTACTGTGCTAGGCACTGGAAAGAATAAGACATACTCCCTCTCTGGGAACACACAGGCTTAGACATTATATGGTAAGCTCTAAAGAGTGATTCACAGCAAAGCATGGTAATATATTTTATGGAATATATATTTTTTAAATTATAGGGTCTTCTGCAGTTTCCACAATGATTAGTGAGAGGATGCTACTAGAATTTGGTATGCCAGAACCAAGGACACTAGATATCCTACCAAACCCAGCATGAATGTTCTCTACCCTACAAAGTTTTGAATAACCTGCCAAACATTCATAGACATTGAAAACTTGTTAGAATTATCTAAACGTAAATCCATACACTTTAAAGCAAACAACATATATATTATTGTGACTGCTAGTTGAGTGTACTTTCCAATATAAAACCATCTTTATCTACTAGAGCATTTAAATGGTTAACAGAAGGGTCACAACACATTTTAAAAACTACATTTCTATATAATAGCAATGCAAATCTGAAAACAAAATATTTCCCTTCACAATATCATAAAAATAAAATATACTTAGGATTAAATTTAACAAAAGAAGTGCAAAACTTGTACACTGAGAAGAACTACAAAATATTGCTGAGAAAAATTTTTAAAAATGTAAATTAACATAAAGACATATATATTCATGGATTGGAAGACTTAAAACATGCTAGCATATAGATGAATCCCCAAAACATTATACTAGGTAAATGAAACCTGACTCAGAAGACGAATTTACCTAATTGGTAAATATAATTTTTTTAGGTTTGTTAGTACTCCTTGTTGTGTGATTCTATCAGTAAGAAATATCCAGAAAAGATAAATCTATTCAGACATTAAGGGTGGGAATGGGGACTGATTGCCACTGAACACAAGACTTCTTTCACTGGTGGTAATAATGTCCCCATATTGGATTGTGGTATTGACCTGTACACTTACTCAAATGAGTGAATTTCATAGCATATGAACACTACTTCGATAAAGCTGCCAAATACCCAGACACTCAGTCACATGAAAGCAACACCGGTCAAGTTCACATTTTTCAAATCTTGGAGTGAGTGAAACTTTTCTACGCCTGATCACAAGTCCAGAAACTGGAAGAGAAACAACTGATAATTTTGACAGCCTAAAATAACAACCAAAGCAAAACTAAATTCTTCTGAATGAAGAACATGCCATACATAAAGTAAAATGGAAGTAAAAAGTTGGGAAGGGGGATGAAGCACCTATGAGAGAATGAGCTAATATCTTCAGTTTAATAATATAATCAACAAGCGATAGAGTAGCAAAAAGTCAGTAGGAAAAAATTAATCACAAAGTAACGTTTTTATGACAAGAAATGCCAATGGCCAGTAAGTATCTGAAAAGATGTTCCACCTCATAATTAAATCAATATAAATAAAATCCTGGTCCCTTTTTCAGCAAACTAATTGGTGAAGAAAATTTTTCAAGGTTTGTTAATACTCATTGTCAGGAAGCCTGTGGTAATAAGGTACTTTCAGATGTGTCTTTGGTCGACCTTTTCCGGAACTGTTTTGAAGGCCAATTTGTCAATAGCTATTAAAATTAAATGCACTTATCATTCTCCCAACTGTTCTCCTCCTAGGAATTCACTCTACAGATTCTTCTTAAGAGATCGCTTAAGTAGTTTGTCATCATAGCATTTATGGCTTTGACAGAAGTGAAAAAAACAAAAAATGGGCTATCAATTTAAAAAGTCTAAACTAAATCGCAGTAGGCCCATAAGCAGAATACTCAGCTGTCAATAGAATGTATAAGGCATAATTCTATGAACAAATTATTGAAATTTTTATAATGAGGAAAAAGTACAAAGGAGAAAAGAATATTCATAATGTTTGCTTTTTTCTAGAAGCATTCTTAAGAAACTCTTAACACTGATTTCATTTGGGGTCAACTGCGATAAGCAAAAGAAAGAAAATGGTTCTTTGCCCTTATATAAATTTTAGTTTGAATCATTAACCTTAAAATACATTTTATTGTAATTATTTACATTAAAATAGTGTAGAACAGCATTTTAAGAAATTAATTTGAAATGTTCTTTGTGGAACTTTTGATATTTTAATTTCAAGCTTCACTTAAAAATACAGAGCCTTTCAGAATAAAAGCTCATGAATAAAAATTTGAAAATAAGCTATTTTAGGAACAGATATATATATTGGTACAATATTATTCAATGACATTAGCCATCCTTTATCTTCTAAAATAAATAACTATCTTATTGCCAAATGAACATAAATGTATGCTTTTCAAAGCAATTGTAAACTACACACTTATGTGCACAAAGAAATTTTAATGAAAAGACTGCTCATTTCTTTTGTTCCCAGTAAAAAAAGTAATGACTCTCTTTGCTGTGAATGTATTTTTTATGCTGGAAGACAGTATGAGTATGGTCTAAAGGAGAGAGCCCTGGACCTAGGGCCACAAGACCAATGTCTTCTGGATGTGTAGGCAAATTGTTTAATCTCTCTGAACCTCTGTTTTAGCAGCATTATGCTAGTGACAATGGTCTTCACAATTGCTATCACAAGGATTGAAAAGTGATATAAAAAATTAGCCATTGCAACCTGCAATGGAAAAAGGACAACAGTAGAAAATTGGTCAAATTCAATAAAGTGCATAGTTAGTTAATGGTAATGTTGATTTCTTTCTTAGTTATGGTAAGTGTACTAGAGATATGTAAGATATAAGTCTGAGAGGAAGCATATGAAGGGAAAACTAGAAGAAAGCACATGTATATGAGAACAGAAAAAGGAGATAATCCTCTATTTAATACTCATATTCCTTTGCCCCTTTCTACTCAGTGTACAACAGCCCTGAGAAGAGTGACTGTAATTGTTTATAAATAGTTACTGATGACAAAGTTCCTGGCTGCTGCCTTGAGGCTCAAGGGTTTTACTGTATGAATAATGAAAGAAAAAATACTGAGTCTCTCTGTGTCCAAACTAACGCAATAATAGCACTCCTGTGAACCTCATGGGTCTGAAGTAAATTCCAGAGTAAGCCAGCTCAGCAGTCGCAACTGAAAATGAGGTGCAAACAGCAACCTCCACTGTCCACCACCTGACCATGCTGCAGGGCACACAGAAGGTCCCTGTGCCATTTGCAATCAGCGTCCAGCATCAATCTCTCTCCCAGAGAGTCTCTAGGCTAGGTCAAGCTGCAGGGTTTCTCCTTTCATTTATTCATTTTCTTCTTTCCCTTTTGCTTCTAATCAGAGCTATTTGGTAAGGTGCTTTATTATTTAAGAGCAAAGAGAAAACTCAATGAATGAAGAATTTTAGTAAACTATAATTCAGTTAAGCTGAGAAAGATTTTACTGCCCAAGAACTGTACAACAATTATATATATATATATAATATTATATATGTATACATATATAAATAATAGAAAACACATATTTACAAAACAGAAAAATTGACAGGCTTCAAAATGCTTTTATTCAGGTGTAAGGGAAAATGTGCCTTGTTACAATGCTTGCTTTATGAAATCACAGGTTTTTATCTCAAAGGCTAAAAATTACCCTGAATAATCATTTCATTTAAGCTTAAAGTTCTGAATCATTCAGAAAATTAAGGTAATAATACATAGTTAAGATTTCTTAGATGTTTATCATGTGTCAGGCTTTGTTTTAAGGACTTAACATTTATTATCTCTTATAATCTTCACGAGGACATTATGAGGTGGGTAATATTATTTCCCCAGTTTACAGGGGGAAATGGAAATACTGAGGATAATGTGTCAAAGATCACACAGCTGAGATGTGACGGAGCAGGAATGAAGCTGGAGCAGTCTGACTCCTGAACTGTCCTAACCATTGCTCTACATCAGCCACTCCCTTTCATGTCAATGAGAACTGGAGTATTCTCAAAGAAAACTTTGTAAAAAACCTCATACTTATGACTTTTGTTACTACAAAAACATGGGTAAATTTGTGTCTTCTTGGTCTAACATGAAAATAAACATTTTGGCTTTAACTTATGTACAAGATCAGTTATTTTATTACAGGCAAATTCTAAATAAAAATAAGACTGATAAGCGTAAAGTTAAGAAACCTAGAGAGAAATATGTACACGTGCAATTATGAAACATCTACTGAACTTTTAAAATGTCTTTAAAATGTATATTAACTTATCTTTAAGTAACAAACTTGTAGTTATATGTAATGCCACATTAATTCTAAGAGAAAGAATCAAAGTTTGTACACTTTAATTAGTTGGAAAGAAATATGAATGAGTCTTCTAGAACTGCTTCATAATTACCCATTTGGTAATTGCAGGTTCAGTTTTCTGCAATTATTATGGAGCTTTCATTAGTAAATAGAAATTGCAAAGATGACCAGATCAGCAAGTGAGTTTGAGAAAGAAGAATTCTGAAGGCAGTTTCTCCTTCTATCTTTCTGCCCATCTATTGGTCTTTCTATCAATCTATTTATAATCTAATGATGTCATGCAAATTAAACCCAGATACACATGCAAACAATGCTAGGCAATATTAATGTTTATGGGGGAAGCAGCAAAGCATGTAATGATATTTGGATGCAGTGAACAGAACTTCAGCCACCATCTTGTGGCTGTGGAAGGATCTAGTTTGAGCTTATTTTCCTTCATTTGCAAAACTGAGCCTACAGTAAATTCAATCTAATCTGTAGCATTTTTTTTGAGAATTAAAAAATCAGAATTCATGTAAAATAATTAGAGCTTGTTTTATATACCACACACTGCCATAAATAGAACAATTATTTTTATTGTTATTTTACAATTCTGTATTTTTGTTCTAAAGGAATGACCCTGATGAAAATTCAGAGCCAAAGTAGAAGATATGTAAAAAACACTGCAGAGCTAAAAAATACTGCAGAGCAAACAGGATTTTGTAATAGTCCTCATATTAGTGACTTTTTTATTCTGTACAGTCTTCAAAGATGAGACTAACTTGTCCCATCTAATATCCTGTATACTAAATAGATATACTAAAAGGGAAGGCTGTAGCATGTTTTTGGTATCATGTACTTAGCTAATCCTCAACAACCAGAGCACATCTAGTTATGACCCATTCATTTAGGGATGGTAGGTGCTTTTTTCAAAAAGAAAGGAAATGCATTTGGTATTAATTATAGCGGAAACATTCCTGCCTTATAAGCTGAAATATGCCTGAAGCAGGAATATTCATTGAAAGAGAGGCACAATATAAAAACATGATCACAACAAAAGTTATAGAATTTGGGATTTTGTTCAATCCCATTTTCAGATGAATTTTAAGATAGTCTGTAGGTCTTAAAATGAAAGATTTTGAAACAACCACTGAACCCTGACAGATAAAGCATGAAACAATGATGATCAGAAATCATTCTTGAGGACTCTTTGGATAAGTCCAGTGAATTTCCTTAGTCAGTGCAAACCTGTGGGTCTCTCTGTTCATTTAATGAAGCTTTGGCTATCTGAGCAATGAAGTAGCCAATAAATGAGTCAGAATTCACATGAACAGGACTCCTTTACAGCCAGGATACAAAGGAATCAGAGTTAGAGGGCATTTGACTTAATCTTTACAGAATAAAGATGACAGGTGGCTCCTATACCTTTGAGAGTAAACTGGGCCAAGATGTCAATTTGCAAATTGATTCCAAAACATATACTCACAAAAGCCAATATGGACACTATCATCATTAAAAAATTAGTTCTAACAGAAAGTAGCCTAGGGAGTATTCAAAATTCTATGAATCCTTGGGTCTTCAGATAGCATTCAGCATGCTAATGTTAGTTTAGTAGCTTGAAAGTTTATAATTTGCACGTGTGCACACACACATACATACACACACACACACACACACACACACACACACATACCCTAACTAATTATTTAGGTTAGATAAGTTCAACAATTTTTCATGTCTAAAAAACATATCACAGAAGTTTACATTTTAGGTAGGAAAGGAACATGATTTTATAATTCAACAACTGAAATCTATAGAGGGGAAGGAACTTTAGTGAAATCTCCAAGATCCTGTGAGGGTGAGGACTTCAGATTTTTTGTTTATTGATGCTCTATTTTTTCTCTATCAGATATAACTTTCTAGTATTAAGAGCAATATTGTCTATATAAATTCCTTTCTGTAATTTAACTGCAAAATGAGTCCCATCTCATTCTTTTGTTTCTGTTCATTTTGATTAAGGATACTAAAAAAGAAGCGAAACTAATCATTATTGAGCTTTTTCAGATCATTTTCTATTTTTTATGCACATTTCTTATAAATAGGTAATCCATAGTAGTTTGTTGAGTCAAATAATGAAAACCTCAGAGACAAGTCCAGGTTGTTTTGAACTCTGCTTAAAATAAGCCACTTGAATCACTGCTTTTTGATTGGTAGAAATCCAAGATACAGTTTGAGATATCATATTCTATTCAAACAGAGAATATCACACTGATGAAACTCTTTTACGGTTTTCAAAGAGCAAATACTATGACTTAACTGCCTTTGAGTCAGAACTCTTAATGTCTGTAGGCACAAAGTTGTGAATTATCCCTCTCAAGAATCAAGGACATATTTAAGTATCTTGATCCCAAAATACTATTTCTCCTTACATGTCAAATTAATCTACATGTGTCCCATACAGTTGTCTCACTGTTACATCTTCTGTAAAAGGTTACTAATGCTGATAACAAAATACGCTTTGGCCATGAGGAGCTCAAAAGATGTCAAAACTGATAAAGTGCATGTTTACAAAAAGGATATGAAAAGGTTAATTATTCATATGATGAGGCTTTCTGCAGACAGAGGGGCAGGCTCCCAAGCAGGTCCAAAAATGACTAGAAAGACAGAAAAGGAGACTAGCTTGGCTTTCATTGTGATTAGAGGTTCATGAGAATGGGAGCCAGGACGGGTGTGGACTGAACTTCCCACCAGCACCAAAAGGGGGCGCACCCAGGCTTTGACATCGGCTTGGCAACGTGCGGAGAGGAGGGGAGGCTGAGTAGTGCGGCTTGAAACCTGTCAGCAGTCAAACATCAAAAATAGAGTCAAATGTTTTATTATACTTAGCTACCCCAAATAGTACCAGATTTATGGACCTAGGGTACGAAAATCCACAGGGAATTAAATAAAAGATACTTTTTTTTTTTAAGTTAAAAAAATTTTTTTTAATTAATTAATTAATTTATGGCTGTGCTGGGTCTTCGTTTCTGTGGGAGGGCTTTCTCTAGTTGCTGCGAGCGGGGGCCACTCTTCATCGCGGTGCGCGGGCCTCTCACTATCGTAGCCTCTCTTGTTGTGGAGCACAGGCTCCAGACGCGCAGGCTCAGTAATTGTGGCTCACGGGCCTAGCTGCTCCACAGCATGTGGGATCTTCCCAAACCAGGACGCGAACCCTTGTCGCCTGCATTGGCAGGCCGACTCCCAACCACTGCGCCACCAGGGAAGCCCAAAAGATACTTCTTTTAATGAATAACTAAAATATCTGTATTTTCCTGTAGTTTTACATATGTCTGTTAAGGACAAAGCCTGAAGATAAAAACAGGGTCTTATTCTGAATTCAGAAATTTGGCAGCATAGGAATATGCAAGCAAAGAGAATTTTCTTTTAATAAGTTTACATCTTCCATTTGGGGATATAAAAACAAATCTCTTGAGAGAGAAGCCTCTGAGACAAAGCAAAGAGAGCATCAGTAAAACGTACTTAATATAGACACATACACATACATCCTCCCACACATGAATTTGCACATTTGGAAAGTAAGCAATTCTTTTCAACGAGTTGCAGTCCTCGTTTCTAGAATATGTCATTAGAAAACACGTTTGAAAGGGAAAGAAATACAGCTTGGTGATGTTCATTTAAGTTAAATAGAAATAATTTGAATATTTCCCTGGGTCTCTTGAATTTTCTAAATACAATAGATGAAATATTTTTTCAGTATTTGTCATGCATTAGTCAATAAAGCGTTTAAAGGCTATATTGCATTAAAAGAGTTGCCTCCGTAGGGAATAACAAGTAGGATTATCATTTTATTGATAAGTCTTACAAAAATTTTTTTGGTATAATTCTGAGAAATTAAGACACTGAATGGCTCTAGGGATGATGTAATAAATATTTTGTAAGTTGAGTAATTTTCGATAATTTAATTTCAATAAAAATGAAAGATAACACAATAAAGCAATCAGTTGATAGCTTATTAAAATAACTTTTAGTAATATCAGTTTGTGAGTTTTGTTCTATAACTCAAAAGAAATTTAAATAATTGAATAGCATTGGAACAACAGATTTCCCTCCATGCAGATTACTTACTTATATGTAAAAGGCTTACTATGGTTTACGTCTATGAAAATAGAAAATAAGAATAATGCTAAATCCTGTTTATTTCTAGCAAGAATATCATATTCAGCCATGATGTATGATTTATTGAAAAAAAGCTGCATATATTCAATTAAGAGACACATTTGGAATAAAATTTTATTTTTTTTATGTTTAATAAAGATTTTTAAAAGTTTGCTCTTTCTATTCTGATATCAATTATGGTTATATTTAAGTTCTAAAAGTTTACTTTAAAAAGTATATTTTTATAATCAGAGAAAATAACTGATTGAATCAAATTTTGTGGGAATTAGAGGCTAAATCAGACACTGTCAGTGTGTGGCCCTAGGCCCTTGGCCCAGCCCGGGATCTTCTGAACTGTGATGGACGAGCCTCGTGCACAGTGACGGCTTCTTAACTGGAGACTTGCATCTCCCTGCCTGAGAGCTTCCTCTGGCTCTAGCAGCTGACTTGACTCAAACTGAGGAAGGCAGGGAAGCCCCCTGGAATTATTGCCTCCAGGAGAAACCCTCTACCAGTGAGGGAAGGAGGTGGATAAATAAGCCATACGTCTTGCCTTTTAATAATTATGGTATATGTACTAGTCAGTCTCTCCAAACGATTTCAGTAGATTCTGAAACAGTTACCACTGTTACCCACAGCAGCAACCCATCACATGAACACCCTAGACTGTTTCCTTTCCTCCCTTGCCTCACTCTCCCAATTTCTCACCATGCTTCCCTGAAGTCTCTGAAATAAAATACTTAACACCGCATAACTGTCTCAGGGCCTACTGATATCATTATCCAATTTTAAAAAGAAATGTGGCAGTTTTATATTTATCATAAATTATAATATGCCTGAATTTGAACCTTTTAAACTTTAAATTAATAATAGAACATTATAGAAGTCAACAAAAATATAAAACAGAATATAAATTTTCAAAGATATTTTAAGGGGATACATGAGTAAGATCACTGTCAAAGAGAAAAATATTTTGTCTGTTTGTGAGGAAGGAGCCCAAATGGGATTAGAAACATACAAAGTAGACACAGGGCAAAGGCATACAAAAGCAGTTCATGTACTAGAGGAAAAATTGCATGTCCTTAGGTTTCGGCTTTCCATTCTCTATTTCTACCTTTCATTTGGGGGAAGTTGATCTTATAGTGAAGGAGTGAGGGAGGATGAGAAAATGAATGAGAAGGATATGAAGAAACTTCCAATTGTTCACTCAGTGTCAGTCAGCATGTAACCACCAGCAGGTTACTTAATTTCCTTAAAATCTAATCAGAGCTTTTAATAAGGAAAGACTCTTAGCATATTGGACATTTTTTTCAAGGAAATGCTTTTTAAATGTCACTTATTTTAATAGTAATAAGGAAAATCACGTACAGGTAACATTTCATATCATGACCTGGCAAAATATCTATAATATCATAGGCTTATGGGGAGGATTAGATGAGTTAATTCATTTAATGTGTTTGGCCCAGTGCCTGGAATAGGGTAAGTGCTAAAAATGTTATATGAACAAATAAAAAGAAGATGCTTGGGAGAGTCTGTTTAAATTTTGTTTAATTTCTAGAGGTAAATTACCTTGTCTCCCACATGACAGTGATACTATCAGAGACCCAGTATTAGGATGAGTTCCAAAAGTCATTTCTTGGGTTCCTATGACATTTTCAAAGTAAATTATTAAGTTGCATCTAATTCTAAACTTTGGAAAATCAGGAAGGGAAATAAATTATTAAGCAGAAGTTTGTCCTCTGTTGCATTTAGATACCATATACTAATAAGTGACTATGAATTTAAATCTCTTTTAACATGCAAAATAGTAGAATTTAATAATTCTGTATTAGTTTAAAACCCTTATCTTTTTCTGTCTTAATGTTGGATTTTCACTTACGTTCCTGCCAAACAGGTGTTTGTACCATTTAGATGTTATACTACAAAGAATATATATTACCTTTCAACATAGGATATACTCAAGACCATTTACTATATTATTTAGAAATAGTACAGTGATATTTCCATATCAAAGTATGTGACATAATTTGATATTTACAATCTCCATCCATCAAAAATATCCATAGATAAGAAATGATTCATCCAGCTTCAGTATCTAAAGGTATAATTCTGATTTACATGTATTTTGATCTCTAGTACTGATTTTATAGTTGGGTGATATAAATAGTGTCTATCAGTTTGAGGATAAGCATTAATATTAATAAATGCCACAAGTCTATACTCATTTATTTCTACAAAGAAATGAGTTTTTGAAATAATGAATAGATTCCTTTCTGAACTAGAATGCTACATTTAAAAACAAATGAATTTAAAAGTCTCTATTGTAGACAGAACTCAAAGATAGCCCCCAAGAGTCTTACCATTTGGCATATATACCCTATATAATTTATATCTATAAAATGTGATATATATTTAATACATGGATATATATAATACAAAATATATTAATATGATATATAAATATATATATTATTTAGCCATATAAAAGAATGAAATCCTACCAGTTGCAACAACATGAATGGACCTCAATAGCATTATGCTCAGTGAGATAAGTCAGACAGAGAAATACAAATACTGTATCATCTCACTCATATGCAGAATCCAAAAATAAGCAAGGAGTATAATGGTGGTTGCCAATGGCTGAAGAGTGCAGGAAATGGGGAGATATTGGTCAAAGTGTACAAACGTCCAGTTATAAGTTCCAGGATCTAATGTACAGCATGGGGATTATAGTTAATAATACTGTATTGTATACTTGAAAGTTACTATGAGAGTAGAACTTTAATGTTCTCATCAGACAAAACAACAAAATGGTAAAATTATGCAAGGTGAGGAGTATTAACTAACCTTATTGTGGATATCATTTCATAATATATGTATATCAAACCAACACATGTGTACCTTAAACTTACAGACAGTCATATGTCAATTTTGTCTCAGTAAAGTTGGAGGAAAAATGGACACAGGCATATTTTCATTCAGGATAATAATTATTTAGCTCCAGATGAATCCATCTACTTTAAATATATATATTTTTATTATCAAAACAACTTGGATTATTCACTGCTGAAGAGACTGAGCCTTGACTGTATGAAGTGTCCTAACCAAAGTCACATATTACTAGAAGGAGCCAACATTTGAACACAGATCTGTATGCTTCAATGCCCATATAACTACCAAATTTTGATGCTTCCCCCCCCAAAATAAAAACAAAGCAAAATGGATTCAAGAAAAAAAAAATGTATACTTGATGCTATTGCTATTATTTTCTAGGTTTATTTTTTAAATTATGTTATATATAAATTTCATAAAAAGAAAACATTTATCTTTCTATAAAATTAATATTAAAAATGTCACAAGTTCAGTTACATCTTTCAAATATCTTTGGTTAATTATCTCTAAACCATTCTGGGTAGAATAATGTCATTTTTCTTTTTAAATATCTCTAGACAAACAATTTAATAACAGTTCTTACAAAATTATTCTGATATTGTTTCATTTAAATGTAATTTAAACACTTTTCCTCCTTATTGTGAGAAACAATAGGTCAATATTCTCTGGTATAAACTCTCCAAATAGCATATTTCTGTAATCGCCCCTTCTAAGCCACTACTCTACTGAAAAGCAAAGACTATGATTGATATGTCTCATTTTGTCTCAGACCACTACTTACATTTCTTAGACTTCAATACTGCATAAGTTAACCTGTGAAATACTTATAAAATACCTATAAAAATCAAATACCTCTCAAAAACCAAATTTATCCTTCCTCTGGCTTACTACTAAAGAATAGATGGGATACTAGGTTTTCACTGAAGTAAAACAAGAAGAAATCCTAAACCTCCTTACTGCACAGAAAGATTCTAGGGTTACTGATACCTGACAGACAGTATTAACCATGCCTTCAGATGTGGATGATACTATTTTTCCCACTTTGATCAATAATGCCAACATTCACAACTGCGTGAGGAAGAAACCATGATGTGACTTGAAGACATTAAGAGGTAATTCCCTTTCTCCAAAACAAAACAAAACAAAACACACAAAAGAAGCACAAAAGTCAGAAAGCTAACTAAAGTAACATCATAAGGAATGTATTACTTTATTGTAAGGCGTCAGTTCTTACAAAAAGTAAGTAAAAGGGAGAAAAACACACATATAAATAAGACTTCTTAGGATTACAGTACAGATATTTGTTTTGCAATAATGAAAGCAAAATATTTTGCAATAATGACATTGGTTTAATAATCTAGAGACTATAACACTAAATTTAATGCAATTGTCTGCATTTTTTTCAGAATCCTATAACTTACAGGTGAGAAATGACAATCTGAAATAGAAAACTAAATCATTAGATTTTTATTCTACAAGCCATAGGTTTTTATAATTATAGCTGAATGAAAGATGTTTAAAATTAGGAGAATGTATATACCACCCACATCAAATACTTGAAAATTAAGGGTTAATTTAGAAATACTGCATACTGAAGTATTCCTAGAAGCCACTAATGTCTTAGTATGTTTAAAGGAAGGCATAGCAAACACAGAGTGTTTGCCTAAAGCACATGTAAATTAACTTTTGTCAAAAATGTTCAAGGGTTGTTTAAACTGTAAAATGCAGCCCAATTATCTCCCCATACATTTGCAGAAGATATCTGGTTAAATTAGTGAACTCAATATGATTGTGAGGCTATTGATGGAAGTTAGGAGTAGTCCTGGCATAGTTGCATTGGATTCTTTCCTGGTGGCCTTCTTGGAAAAGGATACTTTTTGTCTCCCACACGCTTGTTGTCCAATCAACCGCCAGGCATCTGGTACAACAGATGGGCTCTGTGTACACCTGGAACAGTGACGCAAGTACAATCAGTGCTTTCTCCACTTCTGCATGAATTTACTTGTACTTTACTAGTTAAATAGCATTTGTCCACCCTGGAAATATGTACTGAGTATCAAATATGTGGAAGACTGTGGTGGTTAAGAAGTTGAGTACAGACAGGAGCCCTGACCTCTGCAAGTTTTATTCTAAGTTAAGATAAATGCTTTGCCCAACTTTACATTTAAATCCTGTTTGATGTTTTCCTCATCAGTTCTACTTCTTGTCTGGTAATTCAGTCATTTTATGTCATACTACTTTCATTTTCATGTGTTTCTTCTTTTCTTTTCTTTTTATATATTATATGGTTTATACCCTCTTTCTGTTTTATAAGCTATCCCCATCTCCATGCTTTATTGCACCTTCTAATCCTATTTCCTCTCCTGAGAATATTACCAGCTCTAGGGTTTTCTTAATCATTCTAAAACATGTGAAGAACTTCTTTCCAATATGCACATGCTATAACTGCCCCAGGAGTTTCTGATTAAGTAGGTCTACAGTGTGCCTTAGGCATGTGTATTCTATCCAGGTCTGTCTATATGGCTGACACTGACTAATTACAAAAAGGGACTTCCCTGGTGGTCCAGTGGTAAAGAATCTGCCTTCCAATGCAGGGGATGCGGGTTTGATCCCTGGTTGGGGAACTAAGATATCACATGCCATGGGGAAACTAAGCCCACATGCCACAACAACTGAGCTTGTGCGCCTCAAAGAGAGAGCCTGCTGTGCTGCAAACTACAGAGCCCATGTGCCCTGGAGCCCGCGCGCCTCAACGAAAGAGCCTGCTGTGTTGCAAACTACAGAGCCCATGTGCCCTGGAGCCCGTGCGCCACAACTAGAGAGTGAAAACCTGCTCACCACACTAGAGAGAAGTCCATGCGCTGCAATGAAGAGCCCATGCAGATCCAGCGTGCCCCAACTAAGACCCAACGCAGCCACAAAAATAAATAAATAACTTTAAAAAATGACCTTAAGGCTATGACAATATACCCTTTCTTGAATTTTAAGAATCAAGTTTCCTGTGTTGGGAGCAGCAGTAAAAATATCCCATGATTTCCATAGGAACCTTGTGTATTCCTATAGCATGGAATGGTGGGGGAGGATACTATATGCAAGATTCTAGTGCAATATATATAAAACTGAATGGACAAGAAAGAAACGTGCTTACAGGACAACAGTTTATTGTCCCTAGATATATTCTTTGGTGCAGAGCAAGAACTCTGTACTCGCTAGAAGCTTTGGGTTGAAAATGTTCAATGGGCTGCGATATATTGAAATATACATAAAATTCATTAAAAAGGGCTAATTTATTAGTTTTGCTTTTATGAAACAAGTAAAATAAGACACTAAAAACACCAGAGATCTTTAATATATAAAAATCATTAGAAAGTTTAACTGAGAACATAATGTTATAAAATAGAGCCCAAATTAACCAGTATTTCTTTCTTTCATTGACAAAAAAATGTCTGGCAAAATAATATCCCTTCTTAGTCATTTCTACCTCTTTCCGTAGCTTACTATGTACTTAAATTGAAGAACACATGGAGTTGCCTTATAGAATCGTATATACTGTTCTTCCCCTGACCCTTGAGTTTAGAGTCCTATGAAAATGTAGCTAAGTAAATTTGAGGAGAAAATATCACATTTTATTAATTTTAATTAGTCACATAATTAAAGAGGATCAAATAGAAATTATCTTTAGTTAAAGAGCTTAGACAAGGAGACAAGAATATATGACTCTTTCCTGATTTGTCTAGAAGCTACCACACAAATACTGTGATAAGTCATCAGCAAAAGCCAGGCAAGAAAAAACAGATGAGCATCAGAATCATCTCTCTCTTACTTTTAAAAAGAATAACTGTTAATAATCTACATACTGCTGAAATTAATATTTACTATTGATATTTCAGACTATGCTTCAGAGAGGAATAAAATGTTTAACAGATGTTTTCATTTTTTCATACAGTTCTGTTTTATATGCAGTGATACAGTTTCCTAAAAATCATACTTCTTTACTGTGAATTGGAACTGATAGTAGTCTAGATGTTTAGATTTTCAGGTATAATGGCAAAACGTCATTGCTAAAACAAAGCAAAACATAAATCCACCAAAATCACATACACATTTTAATAATGAGTTTGTCATCTCCAAATCAGCAAAGTTTAATGAGTAATATATTTTAAGAAATTGATTCATCTTGCAAGGCTTACACTCTCCAAGTTTTGATGATCAAAGTGAAGAAAGTTTTACTAATGAAAGGCCCAGATTTGCTGCCTCTTATGAATCTCCTTCATCTCCACCCACCCCGTCCCCACCAGACACACAACACACTGGTCTCTGATAGTCTGAACAACCACCCGGCTGTTCTCACTCAGCTAAAAACAGATAATCTGATCTAGCCACAGTCCAATCCCATGACTGCCTAGCACTTTCTCTTTCTCATCAGGGCATCCTCACAAAGATGTGCTCTGTTCTTTAAAACTAACTTTACCTTGCTGCTTCTATCTCCATTCCTCCATTGCTTTTAATGGTTTGTGTCTTTATCCTACATTAAGAATTCCTATAATAATTTATTACATATTCACTACTGAATTATTTTAAAGTATATTAGAGAATATTACCAACCACATTGTTTAGAATGCCCTATATAACAATTCATAGAAGAAAAAGTTTTATAGATTGAGACATCTGGGAAGTCTTTATTTCCATCTAAATGTCTGTTTTGCTTTTTTCCTTAAACAGAATTGAGATTTTCCCCATTTTCCTTTGGATATCAGAAAAGTGCAGAGCCTAATTTGCAGCCCTATATTAGAATACTGTAAGTCCATATCTACATGCTGCCCTCATTCATGACACTTTCTATCTTATGTACCCTTTCCCTTCACCAATTATATATTTGTAATTTTAAATTTTATTGCACATATTTAAATACTTTTGTAAATGACCTCTCCTCTTTGGTGTAATAGGGGAGAAGATTATATATAAAGAAACAACACAAGGATGCCTCTTGAACCATTGCTATTCAACATTGTACTGGAACTTCTAGCTAGAACAATTAGAAAAGAGAAGGTAATAAAAGGCATCCAAAATGAAAAGGAAGAAGTAAAATCATCTCTATTAACAGATGACATATTCCTATATATAGAAAATGCAGTGAATACAAAAGAATGCCACTAGAGCTAATAAAAAATTCAGCAAAATAGCAGGGCAAAAGATCAACACACAAAAATCAATTATATTTCCTTAAATATGCAATGAACAATCTGAAAATTAAGAAAGCAATTTCATTAATAGCATCTAAGGGAACAAAATAACTAGGAATAAATGTAACCAATAAGGTGAAGTAATTGTACACTAAAAACTACAAAAATAGCTGAAAGAGATGAAAGGCTTAAATAAATGAAGACAATCCATGTTTATCTATTGAAAGATTTAATACTGTTATAAAGGTAATATGCCCCGAATACTTTCAATACCTATCAAAATTCCAACAACCTTTTTGCAAAACAGAAAACCCAACCATCAAATTCATATGGAATTCACAGAGACACCAAATAAACAAAATAATCTTTAAAAAGAGCAAATTTGGAGGACTTACACTTCTTGATTTCAAAACTTAATACAAAGCTACAGTAATCAAAACAATGTGGTGCTGGCATAAGCATTAGATATGTGAGCAAATGGAATAGAATTGAGAGTCCAGATATAATACATCTATGGTTAATTAACTTTCCAAGAGGGTGCCAAGACCATTCAATGGGGAAAGAATATTCCCCTCACAAATGCTGCTAGGACAACTGGATATCAGCATGCAAAATAATGAACTTGGACCTCTACCTCACATGATATATAAAAATGAACAAGGTAAATGCAAGACCTAAATCCATGAAAATCTTATAAGAAATCCTAGGTATCAATTATTAGCACCTTGGATTGGGCAATGGATTCTTAGTCATGGAACAAAAAGTACAAGAAACAAAAGTAAATAAATTGGACTTTTATCAAAATTAAAAGCTTCTGTATATCAAAGGATATTATAAAGGAAATGTAAAGACATCCTACAAAATAGGAGAAAACATCTGAAAAGCATAAGGGTCTAATATTCATAATATATAAACCTTTTATCATTGAGTGATAAAAAGCTATCAACTCAATCTAAATACAGGCAAATAACTTGAGTATATTTCTCCAAATAAGAAATGCAGGTGGCCAACATTTGAAAAGATGCTCAATGTTTTAGTCATTAAGGAAATGCAAATCAAAATAACAGTTAGCTACTACTTCATGCCTAGGATGACTGTAATTAAAAACAAACAAATAAAATGCAAAAATATCCAGAACCTTACAAGTCTTGGCAAGGATGTGGAGAAGTTGGAAACTTAATACATTGCTGTTGGGAATGCAAAATGGTTCAGCTATGAAGAAAGCAGCTTGGAGTTTTCTTCAATAAAGTTAAACATGGAATTATATATGACCCAGCAAATCCATTCTGAGATATATATCAAAAAGAACTGGAAGCACATAGTCAAACAAATTCAAGTGTAACAAGCTCATAGCAGCACTATTTACAATATCCAAAAGGTGGAAGCAACCCAAATGCCCATCATATGATGAACTGATAAATTGTTGCATATACCTGTGATGAAGTATTATACACCTATAAAAAGGAATAAAGTACCGATACATCTTACAACTTGAGGTTCCCAATTGGAAGACATGTACAGGAATCAGGTTAAATTATAAATAGAATGTTCAGGGTAAGAATTAACGAGAAGCCAGAACATGTAGATAATTATAGGCCATCTTAAGGACATGAGAGACAAAAAATTTGAGGTGTCTCAGAGACCCTTCGGAAAATCCCAAAGTTAGTTAAAGGTCAAAAGTCTTCATTTAGAACTTGATTTTTTTTTGGAGGGGGGGGAGTTTGTCAAGAATATACACATAGGCAAAGTGACAAATATTTTAAAGGCAAATAGAAAGTTACATAGCTGTAAACAAAACTTAGCTCTTTTAACACTGAGAAGAAAGTTCTCTTAAGTAGTCTCTTAACTAATAAAATATCTGATAAAGACAACATGAAGTGCAGTAAATTATTTTGGTAAGACACAAAATCTTTGCTCTCCAGGCAGATTACTTAAAACATAAAGGAAAACCCTTGTTTATAATTTTTTATTAAGAGCAGACCAATAACCTAAGGATACTGTCCTTTTAACAGAGAAAAAAGGAAATTCCAATTTTGCACCAGTGTACTTTAGATATTAAAACTCATTTTTTAAAAACTTAAATCCATTCCAAGTTTAGCCAGCTTGACCACACATAAAATTTCCTTCCCAAGATTCCTTTTCCAGAAACCTTCTACAGCTTTTTTATATCCATTCAGATTTTGACCTATGCTTTTTTCTCATTCTGAAAAAACAGTCATTTCACTTTTCTTACCTACTTTTCACACACAGTTGTCTCATTTTACTCTTATTATTTCTAAGTAGTTTTATATTGATTAGAATTCATAACACTTAGAATTCTTTATCCATAGTGAAAACTGAGAAGCAATCGTGGATTGTCTGTCACACGAGCATTTTGTGGATCGGCAAATTTATAAACACACTTCATAATTTCTATAAGTATACTCTTCCTTACCGTAAATTTTTCAACGTGGCACAAAACACATTTACTAATACACCAAAATATCTTTAGTTCCTCTATAAAAAGATGCCCAAAGTGGATAAAACTATGTTCAGTAATTAATGTTTCAGTATTTTATCTCATTTGGAAATGATCTAAATATTCAATAAATATCTATCAATTAACTTGTCTTAGCCTTGTAACTTTAAGGTTATCAAAAAAATTTGGAAGCTTTTTAAATAGACATACTATCAAATATAATTATTGTTGAAAAGTTCATTTATAAACTTTTATTTATATCTATTTACTTGCTGTTAACAATTATGTTTAGATTGCTCACGAAAATTTCATGAGACCTTAAAACGCTAACCATCATCTTAACTTTCTTGCTGACAAATTCTGTAACAGAGATAACAAAAGATACCATCCTCCCAAGACCCACAGCCACTCCTAAAGAGAGCCAAAAGAAAGGCACAGACAATTTCCCCAAGAGCTGGCAACAATCAGTAGGACCCTAGCCACAAAAGAAATGCAACTCACATTTTTGTCTGGCCACAGTTTTCGGCCCCCAGGCTGATAGTTGCACTGCCTGCATATGCAAAAACCAACAGTCCATGTGCCCCAGGCAGGCAGAAAGCCAAGCCAAGTTCTCAGGACATAAAACCAGACAAATAAGCAAGCAATAGCTGTCCCTGGGAGAGAAAAGATTGATAACCAGTGGAAACCCCAAAACCAAATTCACAAGAGTCTGGATTAGAAAGGAAGGGATAACGTGAAATTTTACATTATCCATTCAGAGATCCAGGAGAGCAGACTCTGATAAGAATTCTCACTCTTCACTGGCTTTTGCCAGTTTTCCAAGGATCTCATGTGCAGGCTCCCAACCAAGTAGTGTTCAAAGTGGACACTGTAGCCCCAGTATCTACCAGAATTTGGCAAAGTTTTCTATTAATTTTAATTTTTTAGACATAAAATAAGCAGGTCTTCTGGAAGGTGGCACACTCAATTCTTTGAAACTTGAGGATTCATTTCTTTGGCTAAGGCTTGGATCTCTTGGAACCAATTTAATACCTAAGCTGGATATGCCACTAGGTTGGGGATTTTGTGGTGTTTTACAGTGTCTCTTATAGCACTGAAATGTTGAGGTTGGTGGGTGACCTAGTACCAATCCAGCTCATTCCATGACCAACTTATCCTGGCACAGGAGTCTTAGAGTTAGGTGGCAAGAGTTCTAACAGCTTTTAAGTGCTTGATCTGTGCCCACCAGTTTTGCAGATTTGGCTTCTGAGATTCCCATTAGCGATAGCGCTGTTACTCCTTTCACTGGAAAATTTCTTTATACTGGTGGATGCTCTAATGGCTTTTAATAGTTTGACTTGTGTCTACTTGTATTTTGATTTTGATAGTCAAAACAGTCTGAATTTCTTGTCTTTATTTTCCCAAGTCCCCCAGCTATTTATGCTGTCTATTTAGCTTGAGGCTTTTTGAATTCCCTAATGGCCAGCACCCATTGCACAGCACCTGCTACAGACTCCCAATATAACTACACCAGAACCTTTCCAGGCCCACAGAACCTTTCTGGAAACTTTAACAAACTCTGAAAACATCCTAGGATCAAGCTATATATGTTTTTTAAATAAAGTTACTTTGGATCAGAGAGCTGCACACAAGGAAGTGGAGCTCAAATCTGAAAATGACTTACCCATAGCCTTTGGTAACGATGAGAGAGACGCTTAACACCAAGCATTCAATGGCCACCTTGCCTGTGAGTCTCCTTGTCCCATAGGCCTTCAGTAGTCAGCTTCAGATCCCATGCTCAGCCAAAAACTGTTAGAAAATAAAGAAAACAATTTAGGTGATACCAAAAATTTTATTTAATACTTCAAGAAGTGAACAGTCTCCTTTCAGAGAACTGCAAAATAGGGTGGAAGGCAGGAAGCTTTTAACGGATAAAGAATAAAGAACAAGGAAGACGAAAGTAGAAAATATCTGATTTGCTGGGGCCATATAGTCAACGTTGTTTGGGATAAGAAGGAAATAAGCATAGAGCCCACCGTGGGCATGGAGTCTGGGGATCAGCTGGCTGAATACACTGCAGTGGTGAAGTGGGACATTTTCAGGGGCAGAAAAGTTACCTAAGATTTCACATATAAGTGAACTCACACAGTACTTTTCGTTCTCTGAATTATTTTACTATAATACCCTCTAGGTCCATCCATGTTGCTGCAAATGGCAAGATTCCATTCTTTTGTAAGCTAAGTAATGTTTCTTTATATATATAGTATATATGTTATATAATACAATGTCTTCTTTATCCATTCATCTATTAATGAACACTTAGATTGCTTCCATATCTTGGCTATCATAAACAATGCTGCAATGAACAGAGAGCTGCAGATATCTTTTCTAATTCATGTTTTTGTTTTCTTTGGATAAATATCCAGAAGTGGAATTGATGGATAATATGGTAGTTCAACTTTGGGTTTTTTGAAGAAAATTGATGCTGTTTTCCATAATGGCTACACTAGTTTACATTCCAACCAACAGTGCTCGAGGGTTCCCTTTTCTCCACATCCTTATCAATACTTGTTATTTGTTGTCTTTTTGATAATAGCCATTCTGACATGTGTGAGGTGATATCTCATTATAGTTTTGATTTGCATTTCCCTGATAACTGATGATGTTGAGCATCTTTTCATGTACCTGTTGGCCATCTGTATATTTTCTTTGGATAAATATCTATTCAGGTCCTCTGCCCATTTTTTTATGGGGTTGTTTGCATTTTTGATGTTGAGGCTCTCTGATCTAACTTATATGTGGAATCTAAAAAGAAAAGCAAATGAACAAACAAAACAGAAACAGAGTTATAGATACTAGTTGCTAGAGGGAAGGGGGGTGGGGGGAGGAAAAAAATAGGTGAGAGAGATTAAGAGGTACAAACTTCCAGCCACAAAATAAATGAGTCATGGTGTTACCGAAGCAGGTTTGTTTTGCCCGACATGCAGCAAGCCAAAATGTTGAGATGCCGAGGTTTTCAGCAAAGAGAGGATTTACTCACCAGACAGCCAGCTGAGGAAACTGGAGAAAACTCATCTCCACCTCCTCTAAGGCAAGGGACTCTGGGTATTTGTGAGATAGGTGATCTGAGGTCTGGGGAGTGTGGGGAGCGTGAGGACTGTGGGGACCATGGGGAAAGAGGACTGGAAAAAGGTGCGGTAATCGTCGTTCTGCTCATAGCTATAACTAAGCTACAGGCCTCCGCACATTCTCCCTTTTCCCCAGTTGGAGGGTGGGTCATCCTATCCAGTCTTAACCAGCTCAGCTGGAACTAGACACAGCTGACTCCAAGATCCTGGAATACAACTCCAGCAAACACCTTGTTAAAGCTACATGCTGCTAGGGTGATATGTAAGTCTTTGTAACAACAATTAAAATGACCTTGATTAGTGAAGGCAGGTGAAATGGATTTGACTAATGCTTACTCACAGTTTCAATGGATATGAAATGAATAGTGCATGGAATACAGTCAGTAACTATGTCATATTTTTGTATGGTAACATATCATAACTAGATTTATCATGGTGGTTATTTTGAAATGTATAGGAATATGAAATGTGTAACAGGAACTAACATAGTGTTGTAGGTCAATTACACTTCAAAAACAAACAAAGTAAACTCATAGAAAAAAAGATCAGATTTGTGGTTACCAGAGGTGGGAGAGTGGAGGGAGGGGTAACTGGATATAGTCAAAAGGCACAAATTTCCAGTTGTAATTAAGTACTAGGGGTATAATGTACAATATGATAAATAGAATTAATGCTACTGTATGTTATATATAAAAGATGTTAAGAAAGTACATTCTAAGAGTTCTCATCACAAGGAAAAATATTTTTTTCTATTTCTTTAATTTTGTATCCACACGAGAGGATGGATGTTCACTAAAGGTATTGTCATAACCACTTTATGATAAGTCAAATCATTATGCTGTACACCGTAAACTTATATGGTGCTGTATGTCAATTATATCTCAATAAAACTGGAAGGAAAAAAAAGAAAGATTATGGAAGATAAAAACTATGTAAATAGTAAACTTAATCTAATAGGGAAAAAAACAGTTATCTAAATTTCGGTTTGCTGCCATGGCACCCTGGGCAGGAGTGGCTCCATCTTGTGCCTAGAAAGTTATTTCTACATGATCTATGTGGTAATTAAAAAAGGGCCCTCCTAAAGATAGCTACATGCTAATAACTGGAACCTGTGAATATTACCTTATAAGGTAAAAATCTTTGTAGATGTGATTAAGATGTGATTAAGCTGAACATTTTGAGGTAGCCAGATAATCTTGGATTATCTAGGTGGGCTCTAATTGCTATCACATGTTTTCTTAAAAGAGGAGGGCACAGGGAGATTTGACTACAAACAGAGGAGAAGGTCATGTGAAGATGGAGCAAAGATTGAAGATGCTGACTTAGAAGACTGGAATGAAGCCAAGGAATGTTGGCAACTGCCTGAAATTGGAAAAGGCTGGGAATGGATTTTCCCCTTAAGCCTCTCAAAAGATGGCAGCCTTGATTTCAGCTAATACCTTGATTTCAACCCTGTGATACTGATTCTGAACTCTGGCCTCAAGAACTGTGAGAAAATAAATTTCTTGTTTTAATTCACCAAGTTTGGGGTAATTTTCTGCAGCACCCATATGAAACTAATACACAATCTTTATCCAACCAAATCTGTATCTAATTAGTTCTGACGAAGAGTCAATGAACTTTCATAGTTTTCAAGAATATAATTAGAAATTTGGTTTTACACACATTATTAATTATAAGATACCTCATTTTAAATTTACATTGTGAATTGAGATAAGAGCTCATATAATATTAACCAATTACAACCTGCAAATCATTTACATACAAGCATCCAGAAAATGAAGAGGCTTTTGGCAATTTTTTCAGGATTTTAGGATTCATGATATCAAATCTCATATGTTACAAAATGTCATCAAGTCTATTCCTTTTAATATTTTCAACTTAATCATAAAGGGAAAAGTGAAATACCTCTTGAGAAGTTTTTTTTTCTGCAAAATAAAAACTGGCAGCAGTAACCAAACATATAAAATATGAAGACAAACCAAGATAAATTCCTTTGTTAGCAAATATTGTTGGAACTTGAAAAAAAAGCAAGGTGCTATATAGATTTGAAGATATAAGTATTAGAATAAAATATGCAGTATGAGAAGTTTCCTATGCAGACTGCTGAAAGAGCACATATTACTAACAAGTCCCAATTTAGATTAACAGGATTTTATTTCCATAATTGAACATACGTGTGTGTGTGTGTGTGTGTGTGTGTGTGTGTGTGTGTGTATAACAGGTTAGACGCAGCTGAAGAGTATATATGTATGTGTAAAATGACAAATCAATATAAAATATCAAAAATGTAGCACCAAGACAAAGAGAAGAAAGCATGAAAAAGAGATTGCAAGGCATGGAGGACTGCGTTAGATGGCTTAACTTATACCTATTTTTTAAAAGTAATTAGAAATAATTGGGTAGAGAATATTTAAAAGATGAGAGCTTAATGTTTTTCTAGAAATAAAAATACCTGTTCTCATTTTTAAAAAGCCAAATTACTCCCAATTATTAGTAACAAAAAGATCTCCACATCCACTTAAGTATAAGAAAACCAATGTATTACAATGAAAACAAACAGAACAGTTAAAGCTTCTAGAAAGAAAAGAATGATTACACAATAAATGATGATATTCTTAGAATATTTTTAAACCACTTTAGTGAGTTCTGTTTGACCTGCAAAAATCTATGCATATTTAATTTGTACAATTTAATGAGTTTGCAGATAATTATACATCCCTGAAACAAACCATCACCACAATCTATGCCATAAATATATCCATCACCTCCAAAAATGTCCTCCCACCCTCTTTATTATTAATATATTTTATATAAATGAAATTTTTTTATAGATGAGGGTAAAAATAAGACATTTTCAGACAAACAGAGAGAGAATTCAGTACAACTTTGAAAACAATTTTCTTTTTTGGTAGGTTTATATATCAAAATCAAGAAGTGCAATAAAACTAAAATCTTGAACAATACTATATAAATCTGGAAAAGCAATTAATCAAATAAAAATGAAGCAAGACAAAGAAATAAACTAAAAACAAATTTTAAGAAATAAATCCATATATACTAGGAATAATAATTTTTATAGATCACTGAAGATAAATGCCAAAAATTGACTGCATATTTTAAAAATCTGCTATATTCCAGGCATTTCTAAAACATAAAGTTCAGAAAAGTCACAGTAAATGGATAGGAATATAAAAGATGTATTAGGTAAAAAATGAATAACATAATGTTAGTACATTAATATCACACAAAATAGAATTAAATTTTAAAAATCATACTAAAAATAAAGGGTAATGATCACATATATTTGACAAGTGATTAAACTGACTGGGAACATATAAGATTTCTAAACATGCATGCATCTAACACCAAAATATCAATAATTAATAGTAAAAGAAGATAAAGAAGTGTATGTACTGTTTGAATAACAAAAACATAAACTTGTTCAAAATGCTAAATGCATTATCCAGTTTTGGACGTAGGGCCCATTAGATTTCATTCAGATAGACATAAAATATTTATGAATTTGACCAAATTCCTGGCAATAAAGTTAATTTCAAAAAAAAATGTAAAAAATAATTTATTAGATAATAATTCTCTGATTACATTGCCAAATGGTAATACTCAGGAACAAAGAGATAACAAAAATATGTTAGATAAAATAAAATCTCTAATCTTTGGGTCCAATAGAGGAATTATAATGGTAATTACAACATGCATAGAACTAAAAATTAATTTAAATTATTACAAAATTTTGCATTACAGTTTAATATTTAGAAAAAAGTTATAGACAATTTTTTTGTCAATGAAGAACAAAAAATAACAAATGATCTAACACTGAGATACAGAGAGCAGAGTAGTGATTACCAGAGGGGAGGGGGTAGGGGGGCTGGAGGGCAAAATGGCTAAAGGGAATCAACTGTATGGTGATAGATGAAAACCAATTTATTGGTGGGGAGCATTTTAGGGTATACAGAAGTAGAAATATAATATGTTGTACACATAAAACATATAATGTTATAAATCAATGTTACTTTAATAAGGAAAGAAGGAAGAGAGGGAGGGAAGAAAGAAAATGCTCTAAGTTCCCAGTTTATTACCAGATAAGCTCAACATTTTCATGGGAATGCTGAGGTCATTCCATCTTCTACTGTTTTTTTTGCCTCAGTATCCAACATTTAATTTCCTTGTGCATTTCCAATGTTTTACACATTATATATTCTCTTTAAAGATGTTTATTTTCTTAATTGATTCCATGGGCATTATTTTTCTAAGTACCTTACAAATACCATTCCAACCCAAAGAGTAATATAATGTAATGTTTCCATTACTACAAACAGGGATTGCATTCAAGCAATTTTTGTGAAATTCCTTTGTATAATAAAATAGTCACTTTTTAAAATGATGGGTAAAAATATTATTTTATATTACATCATGTCTTTTAAAGCATTGTTTCTGGCTAGCTTCCTTTATGACTTTGAACTTATGTGTTTTTTTAATAGCAGTTAAGAGTATCTGCTATTTTCAACCGAAATTTATACTTCTTTTTAAGCAAAGCTTTATGTTTTGTATCATTGAAAACTCTGTTGGAAATGTCATAATGATTTGCAAATCAATGCCAAATACCTATTCTACCATTTCTCTCTTCATAGTTTGTTTCTAAGTGTATTTTAATTAAGCTTGGAGTTTTCTTTCAGCACTTCATTATTTGCTGTGTTACATCAACGTCATTTCCATTTCTGCTTACCTACTAATATCACTTTCTCTCTCAGGAAGTGGGCTATGTGTAAGAGCATGATTTTCAAAGAACAAAGTTCGTCTTGAAATACCTCTACAGCTGCTATTCAATATCACTTATCACTTCTGAGCCCAGTAGAACACTGATGTTGACTCAGATAAATAATGAATAATTAAACACAGTTGAACTTGTTTCAAACATTGTGGTTTTAAATCTATTTTATAGCAAAAACAAATACATTTTATAATTCAGGATTTGAACAACTAATATCATGATTTCCAATTTTCATTTACAAATAAGGCCAGGCAAAATTACTGGAAGCTCTGGGACAGCTTTTTTTTTTTTTATTTTATTTTTAGGTTTTTAAACTGAATATATATTTTAATTTTATCAAGTTATGGCCTTGTATTTTAAATCTTTGCTTGCCATCACTACGTTTAGTCATAAAAGTGTACATACTTATGAATTAATGTCAGCTATAACAATATTTCTTGGACTTTTAAATGTAATCTCATTTCAAGCTTTAGAAATACAACCCAATGTTGCAGTAATTTACTTGGCTTAAAGAAAATACATTTTAGAAATATTTAATAGTGGTTTGGAAGTGATACAATTCTTAAGTTAGAATTAAGAACATTTAAAATTGTGAGAACTAAGTAGAAGCTCATTTTAGTGAGCCCCTGATCATGTGATGTTATCCTCTGTGTGTGTGTGTGTGTGTGTGTGTGTGTGTGTGTGTATCTGTGAGAGAGAGAGAGAGAGAGGGAGAGGAAGGGGGAGGGGTGGGCAGGGGGAAGGGGAAAAGTTTGGCAGAGATAATATCGATTATTGATTGTGGTTCTGAGTTTAAAATGTTTTTTTTTTACCTCAGCCTTTCATATCTGATACATCTTATAATCCATTTTGAAGAATGTTCAAGGCCAAAATTTCACCAGTCATGCATATAGTTGATAAAACAATTTGTCACTAGTAAAGAGAATCAAGATATGTGGGATGTTTCATTTTAGTTCCTGAATCATTGAATTAAACATCATTAAACACTTTTTGAATATGGGAACCTTTCGTAGTGCATGTTGCTAAATTTCCTATATGATAATTTACTTTGAAATACTGTATATAAAGAGTGTGATATATGTGTGTATATTATTGCTAATTTTTAAAAGTAGTGTTAAACGATATACTGAGCCATATTAAAAATTTGAAGGGTTTATTTGAACAAAAATCCATTGGAATTGGGCAGCAGCTAACCAGTAGTGGTTAGGGGTGTTTTCCCACAGGAGGTACATCAATGACTTATATAGAGAAGGTGTGGAAGCAAAAGAAGGACATTATTTGATTGCCTATGGCTTAAAGGCCTTGTTGGCTGTTTGAGATGGATTGTCCTTAAGTTTCTATTTCATAACCTTGAGGCATTTACAGACTTAGCTTTCGGTTTGCTTATGTAGGTCTCCATGGCATTAGAGCTTCCTCAGTCTAATGGCCTCCTTTGTTTAATTAAGTTAATAGTAGTTAGTATTTGAAACATGCTAAACAGGAATCAGAATTTTAGAGATGGCTAATGCCAAATTATTATAATATTAAAATTATGTTTACATAAGAGTTCATTAATTAACAGAATTTTAGAAATAATTTTTATTAAGGAAATGACAAGTATTCAAGAAATGTAGTTGTTTAGAAAGATTTTCTGGGCTCCAGTGAACATGCATGGATGAGGTTTATGAATCTCAAGACCAACAGCCTAATAATTACAGAACAGAGCTATAGTTCAACAGCATCGTCTGGTCCTGGGTCTCATGCTTAACAAGTCTCTGCTCCTATCCTGATTCTGGAGACAAACATGTCTTCATATAGAAATGTGTTTTCATTTTACTGGTTGTATGGTAGTATTAAATTTTAACTTTTAATTTTAAAATTAAAAGTTATACTTAGAACTTTAATTTCTGCCACCATTGTTTTGTAGTTTTCAGTGTACAATTCCTGCATTTCTTTTGTTAATTTTATTCCCAAGATTTTTATTCTTTTTGGTGCTATTGTGAATGGAATATTTTCTTAATTTTTATTTTCAAATGGTTCATTGCTAGTATATAGGAATAATTTTTTTGCATATTAATCTTCTCTCCTATGAAAGTACTCATATAAAATCATGTCATTTGTGAAGTAAGTCAGTTTTATTTTTTTCCTTTCCTATGGGTACTGTTTTCTTTTTCTTTTTTTGCCTCTTTGCACTGCTTAGAAACTTTAGTGCAACATCAAAGAGAGTTGGTGAGAGAGTGGACCTTGATCTCTTGGAAAATATTCATTTTTGCAAGTATGATGTTAGTTCTAGTTTTTGTTTGTTTGTTTTCTAGATGGTTTTATCCTCATTAAGAAGTTCCTTTTCTTTCCTCATTTGTTGAGAATTTTGTCTTTGTCTTGAATAGATTTTGTCAAATACTTCTTCTTCCTCTTCTGAGATGACCATGTGTCTTTTGTCATTCATTCAAGCAATAAGAAGTATAACATGAAATTACTTTGTATGTTAAACCATCTTTGCCTTCTTGAGATAAATATCACATAGCAATACTGTAAAATCTTTTTTTAATATAGTGCTCTATTCAGTTTGTTAATAGTTTATATAATTTTTTGTCTATATTTGTTTATCCCTATATATATAATTATAGATATTTTAATTATATAATAATTATAGATCCCTATATCTATAATTATCAGGGATATCTGTAATTTTTATTTTTCTTGTGATGTCTTGTTTTGGCACTGGTATCATGGTAATATTGACTTAGTAGAATAATACAGAAAATATTCCCTCTTCCTCTGTTTTCTCTAATTTTTTTTAAAGGATTGATTTTTTTTCATTAAATGTTTTCTGTATTTCAGCAATGACCTCATTTGGGCCTGGTATAGTTTATGGAGAGATTTTAAATTAGTAATTCAATTTATTTACTTGACCTTTACCAAGTACTAATTCTTTATTCTCTGTTGTTTTTCTGTTTTCTATTTTATTGATGTCCATTCTAATCTTTAATATTTCTTTTTCTGCTTATATTTGGTTTAGTTTGTTCTTACCAGTGTCTCAGGACTGCAACTGAGATTTTTGATTTGAGTTATTTCTTTATCTTTTACCGTAGGCATTTAGAGCTTGTTATGAACTGAATTATATATCCCACAAAAATTCATATGTTGAAACCCTAACCCCTGATGCGACTCTATTTGGAGATAGGGCCTTTAAAGAGGTAGTTGAGGTTAAATGAGAGTATAAGGACGGAGCCCTAATCCAACAGAACTGGTGTCTCTTTCAGGAGAGGAAGAGACAGCAGAGATGTGACAGGCACAGAGGAACTGCCCTGTGAGGACACAGCAAGAAGGCAGCCATATGTAAATCAAAGACAGAGGCCGCAGGAGAAACCAAATCTTCCAACACTTGAATCTCCGGTCTCCAGAGCTGTGAGAAAATAAACTTGTGGTGTTTAAGCCACCCATTCTGTGGTATTTTGTATTCCTATAAGCATCTCTTTAGCTGAATCCCGTAAATTGTAATATGTTGTGGTTTTATTTTCATTTAGCTCATAACATTTTCTAAATTCCCTGTGATTTCTTCCTTAACCTATAAATTATTTTTAAGTGTATTATTTTCCATATTTACTTGTGGATTTCCCTAATTTCCTTCTGTTGTTGCTTTCCAATTTAACTCCAATTTGGTCAGAGAACATACTTTGTATGATTTCAATGGTTTTATATTTACTGAAGTTTGTTTTATGGATTATCATATTATTTATATTGGAGAGTGTTCTTTATTTACTTTAGAAGAATATGCTTTCTGCTACTGTTGGATGGAGTGTTCTAAAGAGGTTAGTTAGGTCTGTTGGTTGATAGTATTTTCAAGTCCTCTATATACTTACAGATTTTTTTTTTTGTCTGCTTGCTTCCACTCATTTTTGGGAGGGAATTATTAGTGTCTTTTAGTACTATTGTTGAATTGCCTATAACTCCAATCCATTCTACCAGGTTTTGTTTCATATATTTTGGGTCTCTTTTGTTAGGTGCACATATATTTATAAGTTTTATATCTTCCTTATATAAATTGACCCTTTCACATTCTAAAATGTCCTTTATCTCCACTGATATTTTTGTCTTAAAGTTCACTTATTTTTTCAGATCTCCTACTTCATGCTGTTGGTGGTAACATACCATATTTCCTCAAATTTGGAACTAACAGGAGTCTTAGCCAGATGAATTTATTTTTCTTTGTTTTCATTGATTCTTCCTGAGGATGTTGTAAGGAAGCTATGCTGTGATGATAAATTCTTTGTATTTAAATTCATAATATCATTTTCAAAGAATTCTCAGTTTTCATGTCTGCAGAGTATTCTGTTATTTTAATACTTTTTAGATCTACATATTGCTATTCTAATTTGCACAGATTTATAAAATGCTAAATTTAAATAATTTTGTTTTCAATTTTTTTTTTTCAAAATGTGGAATTGCATCTAGTTAACAAGAATTGATGCTACTATACAACATGCTCTCTAATTTGTCATCTGACTTTTCAATATTGTCTCTCTGATTTGTGCTGGAGTGGACCGACTATTTTTTAGTTTAATCAGGAAACAAGTAGCTTTGAGATTACCTGTAACCAGAAATAATTTTTCCCATTTAAGAAAATCTAAAGTTTCTTTGTTACATTGTTTTTTTAAAAAAGATGCAACATTTCTACTGGCTACTACATACACTTCAGTCTACTGGCTACTACATACACTTCAGAATTTTTCTATGAAACCACTTCATGAACACCTTCATGTAAAGTCAGTTCCAGATATTGACTGCCCTTCATTTGGATGGTTATAATCTTTTAATTTTTAATCACTTCTTTTTTTATTCCCCCTGATAGTGTGGGGAAAAATGAAAACACTTTAAAAGCCATGTTCATTGGCAAACCATTTCATTCATGTATTCATATTTATTTCACTGAGGAATATTATTAAGTATATACTATGTATCATGCATTGTGTTGTGTTGTGGGGGCATACTGACAAGTAACCACTCCTCCTGCTTGCATGGCTATAGTAAAATAAATAAATACATAAGATGCACAACAGCTAATTTCCAGAAACCTGCAGCACTTTGCTTTACATATAGATATTACATTTTATGTTCTGAAGTTCTAATGTACATCCATTATCTCCCTAAAATTCTTAGATGCAATTGGTTATCAGTTTCAACTTTAATGAAAACTCTGAAGAGAAAAATTCTATGTTTTAATTCAGTCAAGCCCAAGAAGCAGTTTGTGTGCAGACATATAACTATAAATATTTAACTTTGATTCCATGATGAATGAGTCCATACGAGAAGATAGCAATGCCTATTAAATTTGATAAGATCTGTAAGAAGACCCTAGCTATGGTCTTTGTCCAACAATTTTTAAAATGAAATCATTTAAATACTCTGAGTGTTAGGCTTTACATTGGTAAAATAGAGTGGTATATATTATGCTCTTCCAAGAGTAATTTTGGGGGGGAATAACCTTTTTTAAAAAGTGCTTAAGTATGAAGACAGCATATCAATTTGGATTTTTACAAAAATATCAAAGTCATATACTAATTTTTCTTTTCATCTGGATGTTTTTTATATCATATACTATTTTCAAATTTAAAACTAATAAAATTTTAAAAAGTACTCCAATGACATAAATTGAACCAAGTTTGTTTTAAAAATGTGTCTTTTCCTTCTCTTAAAAAATTTCTCTCATTTCATTGTAATCAGCATGTATAAGTTGGATACATTAAAAAAAAATCTCTCTAAAGGAAGCAGAAGAAAAAATGTGGATGCTCTTATTTCAGAACAATGTATACAAAACCCCTGGCATTCTCCAAGTTTCAGCTAGGCCCTATACTTTTGAGCTCTTCACTGTGAGGACAGAGTCTATTCTTTCCAAAGGCTCTGCTTTCCAAAAGGCTCTGCTTTCCACCGCTGCCACCTCTGTCCATAGTCCTTGTTACTCTGTCAGCTCTTCCTTTGCTAAATTTAAAACCGAATAATGAGGTCACCACAAGGCCTCCTTCTCCTAGGACTTTTGAAAGCTGAGACATTTTTTAATGTTTAAATTGTGTTTCAAATTCAATTCTTATGTTAACATTATGACACTTCGAATAAAAATAAGAATGGCTTGTCTGGAATTTTATATTAAATTTTAATAGGAAGTGTATCTCATGGTATTTTGATTTTGGTTTTGAGAGAATTTTTGTTAAACAGAAGTCTGATTTTTATTTGGGTACACTTTCCTTTGAACAGATCATTTAAATGGACCAGAGATTTTTTTTTAGTGGTATGTGGGACTATACATTTCTTAGAGAGATGGACACAGATGCATTATTTTTTGGGTTTTATTTGAATTACTGTCCTGCTCTGGGAAATATTTCATCTTACATTAAAGAAAATATGATCGTGCTTCCTAGTAATGCCCTAAATTTATATGCACAATAAAAAGACAGATGACTTTTTCAGAAGTGACATTGAGTCACACAGAGATACGGGCTTTTCCCTTCGGGTTATATCAAAATCCAGGATCTACAAACATAATAGCTGACACCTTTTGTAGAGTGAACATGTGGCTATATACAATTCAGGCCTGCACGTTTAATAGATTCAGCAACTTGGTTCCATTTGATCAGCCATCCTAGGGAAATACTAATTGTGTTGCTTTTTACAAATGCAAGTGGCTTAGGTTAATGGATTTCAGCTTTTGGCTTTATCTCTCACTTCAAAGGATGTAGAAGCCCAACTATTGTCAAGGTTTAATGCTTATGAAATATTGTGAGAAGATGTATGAAACCCCTTTAATTTAAATAAGACAAAGGTGGAAATGTGTTTTATCTCATTTCATTTCAAGCTTTTTTGGTCTCTTAACTCCTAATATGACATTCCCCTTTAGCTTTGGAACTCCAAAGAGCAATATCCAAGTCTTAGAATAAAACATTCCAGACTTGGTATGTAATCAAAGTTAAGTAAATTATTCTATAGTGCGTATCTAAGTGGGTTCTCTATGCCCAACAAACATAGACCTAAAGGAGATGAATTAATATGCTTGAGATTCCCTTAGTATATTATCATCTTCATGGGATTTGAATCTGCATTCATCTGTGGTGAGTATATCCTTATTTGAGATGATGAAGACTAAAATAAAGCTCTTTTTACATTTATGTTTGAGCATATAGTTATAGTAAATTAAACTCAACAATTACTTGGTATTGATTGAATAGTGGGTAGAATTATAGGTCATTATAGGTGGAAGGGAGCTCAGAGTTCACTGCACAAGTTATGCATGATGTGTGTGTATTTATATCCATAAACTGAGACAAGCAGAAGTTTACTGACTTGACCAAGATCAAGGATCTAGATCTATAAGTCAAAATAATTTAAATTCCATCTTCTTTCTAATACACATCATTACTTTTTTAGCTCCAAGTGCTAATAATATGATTATTGCATCTACATTTATTGAACATTTAATGTGAGCTAGGCATTTTGCTATACAACATGATATTAAGTGGGAATTTTTATATTTTATCTAACAAGAATTTGCTAGCAACCTCTATGCAAGACATGCTAAAAGGCAGACAAACTGGTTAAGCAATAAACACCCAAATCTAGTCCATATGAGAGAAGGCTAAAGAGCTAACAGGAGGCCTATTTATTGATTTATGTGAATAGAGAATTCTAAACATTTTTCTTTCCCTTTCCATTCTGGCACTCACCTCTACCTCCAAGCTAAGTGAGATGGCATCAAGAGAACTCCTTGAGATTTGGGGAGTGGTGATCTCCAAGAGGGAAGATCTGCATATTACCCCTGGATCAATGCTTGATAAGCTTCAGAAACCCTTATATTGACTCCAAGCTACTCCTTGCATGGAGCATAAGAGAATTATTAATAAAACTGGCATACGTCCTCGAAATTTGGGAGGCTTAGAAACTGGTGTCTGACTCTCTCCGGGAAAATTCAGAACGGATGGGCTGGCTGATCAGCTTTCAATGGCATGGAAGGAAATGAGTACAATGAGTATGGTTTCCTCTTCCAGATTGTGATTCTTTTAGGTAAACCATATGCACAATGAAGAAGGTAGCCAGGCTGAAGTTATCTGGAAAATATACCACCAAATAGGTCTGGCTGATGAAGTAAGGAACCTAAGGTTATAGAATCTGGTCAAAAGCAGAGTGAGAGTTCCAAGAGTTCAACTAAGGGGTATAATGTGTACATCAAGGAATAGTTAAGAAAAGACAGTCTAGATTAAGGATATTGAAAGAAAAGAGGGAACCTTTCTTCTTTACTAGAGGACTTTGAAACCAAGAGTCAGTCCGGAATTTAGGCTAAAAGAAAATGCTTCGAAATGGATGATTTAATTTAAATAATATTAAATGTTTAATACTGGAAAATAAATCTGTTATAATATTTCAAAACCAATGGAAAAAGGTGTAGAAGATCTGCCTGATATGACCCAAGACTGGGAAAAGGCGATCCCGCATAAGATTGTGGACAGTAGTGAGAGAAGTATGAAGCAAAATTAATGAAAAATATGCAAGATGTCTCATTTACAAAATATTACTAAAAACAACTAAAAATATTTGAAAAGATGAAGGTTTATACCATATAATTTAATGGAAGTTTCAATATTATTAAGATGTCAATTTTCCCCAAATTTACCACGGATTCAATGAAATCCTACCAGGAATTGTGCAGGGGTTTTGTTTGTTTGTTTATTTTTGTCTGTTTTTTAAATTTTAAACACTGATCTTAAAATGAATATGTAAAGTCAAAGGACTAAGAACTAAGAATAGTCAAAACAATCCTAAAGAAGGACAAAGTTGGAAGACATCTATTAACTAACTTTGTGTAAGACTAGAAAGATTATGACAATGTGCTACTGGCAAAGGGTAGAAAATAGATCAATAGAACAGACTGAATTTATAGCAAATCATCATTGGAGTACAATGGAGAGATCAGAGTGTTTTAAATAAAAATATTTAATTAAATACATATTAAAAATAAATCTTGATCTCTAGTTCATGTTCCATACATAAAAACCTATCCTAAATGGATTTATTTATTTATTTATCTTCCAAAATGGATTTAAATCTTCTAGAAACGACTAGAAGTAAACCTAGTAGTATATATTTCCCATTTTGGTGAGGCATATATATTGAGCATAAACTCTAGTCATACATCCCATCTACCTTGGGATGGATAAATATTATTTAAACAGCACACACACACACACACACACGCACACTCACACACACACACAAAGAGGAACATTGATAGACTGAACTGGATAAAAACTAAGAAATTATTTTTATTAAAATATACTATTAAAAAGTGAAAATGTAAGTAATGTCAGCTCTTTGAAGAGCAGCTAATCTACTGCCATTATTTCAGATATAATAAACTTAGGAGTTATAATGTTAACTGGTTTATCAACAGCAACAAGCTAACTATGGCTAACTTTGATCTAGAAACCTGCCTAGTGCCTTTCAGTAGTCTATTGCCTAGATTATCATCATAAAAGTGATGAAGTGGAGAAGGAATCAAACATATATATATATCAAAAATGGTTCACTTGGAGAATAGGTTAATCATAGTATCATTGACAAAAAATGTGTGGCAAAGAAGGGGAGTCAGTTTGGTGTAAGAGATAATGAGCACAGCTTTAAACATATGGAGTTTGATGTGAGAATGAAAACAATATCTCATGAATATACAATATATTTAGATTTTCAGCAAGGGAATTGGTCATAGCATATAATTTTTAGGAAAAATGTAATTATTGAATTTGTAAAGATTGATTATGGAGTGATGGAGTTATTATAGGGAAAAGGGAACAAATTGTTCACTGACAATTTTGGTAGGTAGAATGAGAGAGGTAAATTAATAAAAGGAAGGAATTAGAAAAGTAACAGTAAATATAAGAAAGTATAATGCCACAGACAGGAAAATTTCAAGAACAGAAATAACAGAAGTGACATAAGTTAGAGAAATATTCAGAGTAAACTTATTTCATATATAATTATTTAGGCCTACAAAACACTTGATTTGTCCAAGCAGGCTTCATAAAATTTTGTATGTACAAAAAGAAATTCAAGTAAAGAGAGAACCAGTAAAAAAGAATCAGATGATACTTTAACAAAGAAATAATACATAAATTTCTTTTCACATTTCTATTTAATTATTTTTACTTCTCAATATATTACCTTGATGTTCTCTAGTAATTTCTATATGTTCATATAAACACACTGATATTTTAGACAAATATAGCCATGACATAACTGGCCTAATTGAGTTTTTTCTGGGAAAAGAAAAGAAAGAAAATATCTGTTCTGTATCCAACCAGAAAGTTTGTTCTACCAATGCAATATAGACTCTGTTTCTACACACTTAACAATACATAGCATAAAACAGTTTCTCAATAAAAATAGGAAGTAGGAGAAGAAAGTACATAGGTTCTGTTTATCTAGAGCATAACCAGGGTTTCTAATCAATTATTTAGGTGGGACATGGCATCAATGAGAGAATGTTAGTAGTCTGAAATCAGTAAGAGATAATTAACTTACCCTTGCTTACACCCATATATTATTCTTCTATTTATGCCAAGATGCTTTTCAAAAAATATATTTTTCAAGAAGTGACAGCTACAGAAAGTGCAGTGGCTCAGCCCAAATTTGTCAGTACTATTGCTTATCAAGTCACACGTCTTTCTGATTTCAAGTTTGTAGTTGTTTAGTACATGGTAATCAGAAAATAATGACAAAGAAAAAAATAGCTGGAATTAGATTACTTGAACTCCAATATAATCTATAGTCCTTACTCTATATAGACATATTTACCTCAGTTTCCTCATGAGAAAAACTTGGAATTATTCTCAATTAAAGTAAGTTAAAGTAATTAATTCATGGAAAATAGCACAGTACCTGCACACAATAATATTAATTATTACGGTTCTTATTATTATTAAAACCATGTTTCCCTATGGCCATTCTACTTGCACATTTTTTTTTTGTTAAAAAGCAATACAATAAATTGAATTTCAAAGAAGTACAAGCTTCAAGTGATTTCCATTTTATAAATATTATTTGACTGAGTATAAATAGATAAAAAATACATGTAATTACATTATAAAACTCAGATGATAAAAATGAAATCAAGTGGAACTTAATTTTCAACTTTAGAATAGTATTTTAAAATTTTGAGCTTTTATTTGAGCTTTCATTCTCATAACCCATAATATCTCACTACCCATATAAGAAAAAAACAAATGTATGGGATCCATATATCTGTGGCTTTGAAAGTGGTCATAATTTCAATCCCACAAAATATGGAAGGGCAAATTAGTCTATGAGTAAATTTGCAAGTAGGGTCACTGTTTCTCTTATTTTCACGGGAAGCAAATAATATTGAGTCTGTTTTATGAGAAATAAATTTGAAAAAAAGTAAGAATCTCTACATGGTTTTATTGTCTAAAAGAATGGACATAAATAGAATTTAATTAAAGTATAGGACAAAAAAATCATTAATTGCATGTAAGTGTCGACAAATGTTTTATTTTCACCTAACTTATTTTGTGATAGGACAAGGAAAAAGGAAAAAAAAAAAGAAAGAAATGGGTCTTTCTAACATGGTAAATTGCATATAGGAGTTTTCCCTCCTAGCTCATACAAAGGTTTATACAAATATAGAGTTTTCTCCTAGCAAGCTTATTGAGACAAAAATTCTAAGATCATTAAAGAACAATTAGACAACTGTGGAGGAAGCATGAAATTAAATAAGATTAGTTTAAAAAATCAACTGCATTTTAATAATCTTGTGACTTTTTTTTGGTTCTTAAATCATAATTATTAGTTTAAGATAGGGATAAAGTGATTTTTTTAAAGCAATGGACTAAATAAAGAGTAGCTAAAAGAGGATGGGGTATATTACAGTTAATTCACTGTACAAGTATAATTACTCTGAGATATATTTAAAATGTGAATGTTCTTACCACAAAAAATAAATAGTAATTATGTAAAATGATGGAAGGTGTTAATATTGAAATATATATGTGTATCAAATCAACACACTGTGCATCTTAAATTTACACAATGTTCTATGTCAATTACATATCAATAAAGTTGGAACAAATGTGAATATTTAGTAAAGAAAAGTATTCTGAACTAATTTTTATGCCATGGTAGACTGCAATAATTCTTTGTACAATCCTTCATGATTCCTCTAGTGACAAAAATTTGAAATTCACAGACAGCTAGCTTGACAAAGTTAAACTCTCTGGTCATATAATATAATGAATTTATTTGGCACAAGAACATTAAATTCATTATTTCTGTTTCATTGAGACAGAGTCAACTCATCTATCTGATCAGACAAAATGCTATAGAATACCAGGACCTATATGACAATTAAGTTAATGGTACAATCAGGCACACCACTATTGTTTGGACATTTTCTACATCACTAGGTAGACTTTGTTTTTTTCTGATGTCAGATCACTTCAGTTTTCTAAACCCTTGAGCAGAGGTACCACCTTGCAAATTATGAATTTCTTATTTGTAGATTATTTTACTGCAGTCTTCTTCATAAGATCTTATTTTTTCACCTAATTTCTATTAGTGAATTTATCACTTACTTTTTGCTGTGCAATCATACAATTTTAAACAACATAATCCTTATTTGGCCAACAAGTTAATGGGCTGACTTCTAGTATGGGCTAGGTCAGCTAATATAGGGCCCTCTCTTGTGTCTGTTGTCGAGTGGAAGATGGGAAAGTGGCTATAAGATATAGGATGGTCTCATTTGGTAGTTACCTGACTTTTAGCAGGACTGCATTGGTTCTCCTCTATGTGATGTCTAGTCTTCCAGCAGCCTTGCTCAGGCTAGTCACAAATGTAGTCTCAGGGCTCCAAGCAAAGCAAGAGAAGTCACATCCCAATAAGTCATCTTTATTTGAACAATGTCAAACTCAAATTGTTTGATATACAGTTGACCCTTGAGCAATACAGGGGTTAGGGGTGTCCAAGCTCTTCACAACTGAAAATCTGTGTGTAACTTTACAGTTAGCTCCCCATATCCATGGTTCTGCAACCATACGTTCAACCAACCTCGGATTGTGTAGTACTGTAATATGCGTTTATTGCAAAAGATTTGAGTATAAGTGGACCCACACAGTTCAAATGTATGTTGTTAAAGGATAAATTGTAATATTGAACAAAATATGCTTCTCTCCTTAGTGTATTTTTGTTTATGAAAAAGACAGCAACTTCAGTAAGTACTCAAAAAATCTGCATTTACATTGGCCTACTACTTAGATACCTTTAAGTGGATGGTATAATATAATTGTAGTGCTTTGCTTCTCTAGAGACAATGGTGTGAAGATTTTATGTAGGTGCAAAACCAAAACCAAAAGCCAATGGAAAAATAACAACAAGAACAACAACTATATGTGGGTTATATTTATTTCCCCTCCCCCAATTTGCTGTAGCATTTCAAATAGAGCAGAGCATTGATATACCATTTCATTCCTGTCATTACATGTAAGGCAAAGTTGTCATTAGCCTATTTACTCAGAAAAGAGAAATGGATTGAAGTTATTTTTGAAAAGGATGCTATCCAAAGCACCAACAGTGTTGGTTTTCCTTTACTCCACATCCTTGTTAACACTTGTTATTTTTGTCTTCTTGATAAAAGCCATTCTAATAGTTGGGAATTAATATCTTATCATGGTTTTGATTTTCATTTTCATTGTGATTAGTTATGTTGAGAATGTTTTCATATACCTTTTGGCCACTTGTATATACGTCTTTTAAGAAATGTCTAATCAGGTCCTTGCCCATTTTTTATCAGGTAAATTGATTTTTGCTTTTCAGTTGTATGACGAGTTCCTTGTATATTTTGGCTATTAACCCCTTATAAGATACATGGTTTGCAAATATTTTCTCCCATTGCCTTTTCACTCTGTTGATTATTTCCTTTGTTATGCAGAAGCTCTGTAGTTTGATATAGTTCCACTTATCCATTTTTGCTTTTAGCCTTTACTTTCAGTTTCATATCCCAAAAATCATTGCCAAGACCAATGTCAATAAGCTTTTTCTTTTGTTTCCTTCTGGTTATTTTATGTTTTCAGGTCTTATGTTTAAGTCTTTAATCCATTTTGAGTTGATTTTTAAATATGAAGTGAGATAAGGTCCAATATAATTCTTCTGCATGTGGATATCCAGCTTTCCCAATGCTATCCATTGATACATTCTCCACTGTGTGTCTTTGGCACCCTTGTCAAAGACTAGCTGACTATAAATGTGTGGATTTCCTTCTGGGCTGTCTATTTGGTTCCATTCATCTATATGTTTGTATTTATGCCAGTATTATACTGTTTTGATTACTATACATTTGTGGTATATTTTGAAATCAGGAAGTGAGATGTCTCCTGCTCTCCTCTTGCTCAAGGTTGCTTTAATTATTCAGGGTCTTTGGTGGTTCTATATAAACTTTAGGATTAGTTTTTCTATTTCTGTAAAGAATGCCATTGAGATTTTGATAGAGGTTGCATTGAATCTGTAGATTACTTTGGGTAGTATGGATATTTTAACAATATTATTCTTCTAATTCATGAACATAGAATGTCCTTCCATTTATCTGTGTGTTCTTTAATTTCCTTCATCAATGTATTATAATTTCAGTATACAAGTCTTTCTCTTTAGTTGTTTGCTCCTAATATTTTATTATGGTTGATGCTATTGTAAATAAGATTGTTTTCTTAATCTCATCTTTGGATAGTTCATTTTTAATGTATAGAAATGACACTGATTTTGTATCCTGCAACTTTACTGAGTTCACTGATTTCTAACATTTAGTTTTAGTTGTTGTTGTTTTTAGGGTTTTCTGCATATATGATCATGTAATCTGCAAAGAGAGGTCATTTTACTTCTTTCTTTCTGATCTGGAAGCTTTTATTTCTTTTTCTTGTCAAATTGCTCTGGCTAGGGTACTCCTTTGAATAGCAGCTCATACTATCCAAAACTGTTTAACAGAAGTAACCCTTATAGTTATTTTTTATCCTGGGTTCCTCTCTGCCTTTCTTTCCATATTCTTTTTAAACTTTATTTTTAATCTCTAACAATTGTCAGAGTTTACTTAAATATTGTCTATTCACACACAGACATAATTTTAGAAACAGAACAGATCTTGAAGATCACATCTTTTTAAATCTTTAATCTTAAATAAGAAAACTGAAAGCTATAGTTTTGGGGGGAAGAATAAGCAATTTTTTAAACAAATTAAATCCACAGTAAAGTGAGATTCTTTTTTATTTTATGGGTTCACTGTCATTTGGTTTATGCTTTATTATACCAAAACAACTAGTAAAAATATAAAACAAAATAAACTAAAATATGCAAATAAAATAATGAAACACAAATGCTCTAGCAAAATGAAACCAAGAGCATATTGCTTTTTCTTTTCTTTTCTTTTCTTTCTTTCTCTCCCTCTCTCCCTCTCTCCCTCTACTGAATTTACTGAATCATCTTTTGAGTCAGAGAGAGATTTCAATCCTCATTGACATGCAATGATATATGGAAGTCAAGGGTCTTTATAAGAATAACTACCACTTCTACTACTATTACTACAACACTACAGTGACTGTCTTTTCCTTTTGAGCCCACTTTATACACAAGTTATTGCACAAGGTACTTTTTACAAACATTAAAATTCAGCCAATGACCCCGTGCACTGTTTATTATTATCCTTTCTCCATTTTACAGATGAAAAAGTGAGACTCACGTGAGATCACACAAAAAAAGCAGAATCAGAATTTAAACTCAGAGAAGATTTCTTCTCTCAAAGACCCTTTCTGAGCTTTTATCTTTTAGTTTATTCTTCATTTAACTTTTAAAACATCACTATAATTGAATATCAACACACAAAAAAGCAAGTAGGGAGAATATCATGATTATAGCCCTTCACTTATTCACAACTGCATATAAAAATGCCAGCTGTGAGTGTTATTCACTGGTCCTTATTAATTATGCTGATCTGCCTCTCAGAGAATGTTAAGGTATGGGACAGAAAAAGTCATTTGTAGTTTTTTTTTTTTTTTTTTTTTTTTTTTTGTCT
>NW_020174561.1:6283919-6284847 GCF_003031525.2 Neophocaena asiaeorientalis asiaeorientalis
TTTTTTTTTTTTTTTTTTTTTTTTTTTAGTGTCCCTGGTAAGATTTGTGATCAGCAGAAATTCTCCCTGTTCTTGTCTATGCTGCTAATAACACATTGTCATAAAAGGTCACAACAGGAAAATGCTGTTTGGGTAAAGTCCTTTATAGTTAAACAAGCAAGGTAAATACCAATTAGAGCAAATGTTTCCTTAGGAAGAAGAGAATTCTAGGGATTTATTAGTCATTTAAGTGATGTGAAACCATACTCTATCTTAGAAGACGTAGATAATCCTCCTGACACATCAGCTCCAAAATGTGTGTGCTTATACATTCTAATAATCTGGTGTGTATATGTAGAAAGTTCCTTTTTATATTTCCTCATATCCAGTAAAATTCCTATATTAACATATTTGTAATAAGTTTATTTTCTAGATCATTTTGATATTCTAAATTCATGAGCATGTAGTCTGTAAATTAATAACATTTGTGTTTTTTCACTTCCAAGATTTACCATTTTTCACTTATTATTGTACTCACTAGGATAGTCAGACTACTGATGAACAAAAGAGGTGATTATTGTCATTTAATTATGCCCAACAACAAGAGCAAATCTTGCAATGTTTCAAATTAACTGTGATGTTTGCTAAATTTTTTGTAGATATTCTTTATCAGTTTAGGGGAGCTCTGTTCTATAATATTATTTTGTGGTAATATTATTATTATTAGATGTTGAATTTTATCAAAGATTTGTTCTGCATCAAGTTAGATGCACATTTAATTTTTCAACTTTTTCATGTACTGAATTGCAACTATTGTTTACATATGATGAATCAGGTTAATCAACAAACTTGTGCTTTTGATTATTTTTTCTAATGGGCTATTATTATTTTTCCACTTCTTGATTTCTGCTTTTATATTCTTTTTTTTTTTTTTTTTTTTTTTTTGGGG
>NW_020174561.1:6284876-6304757 GCF_003031525.2 Neophocaena asiaeorientalis asiaeorientalis
TTTTTTTTTTTTTTTTTTTTGCGGTACGCGGGCCTCTCACTGTTGTGGCTTCTTCCGCCACGGAGCACAGGCTCCGGACGCGCAGGCTCAGCGGCCATGGCTCACGGGCCTAGCTGCTCCGCGGCATGTGGGATCTTCCCGGACCGGGGCACGAACCTGTGTCCCCTGCATCGGCAGGCAGACTCTCAACCACTGCGTCACCAGGGAAGCCCTATATTCTTTTTTTCCTTCTACTTTTTATGGATTCATTTTCAGTGGAGATGTTAGTCTTATTCCAAAAAACTGTTTCACAATTAGAAGTAGAAAATCTCTTCAACTTTTTGTTTAAAATTTGAGGCAGTGAATAAACTGCTTACCTTGGAATAATAGGATGACAAGTTTTAAGTCTAAAATGTCCTAACAAGAATGAAAATGAGCAAAATGTTTTAGTTGTACAATTTTCTTATTAGTCATTCTATAAATGTGAATGTCACTGCATGTAATTTGTTAGGGAAGGATATTCTTCTTCCCAGATTTTGCATATATGTATGCATGCTACCATATGAAAAATGTATATTAGAAACTGATTTTATGATTTGAGAGTTTCTTTGTCTTTGTCATTATCTTTTTATGACCGCTAGTTAAAAAAAATACGTTTTGTTTGTATAGAAATTTGCTTGAATTTGCAGATGGATTAAAATACATTTTTGATGCAGGGAAGATTATCGTTTCTCCAAGATTTTATAGTCAGCAAGTGGTAGAGGTGAGGCTTAAAGCCAAGCCAATCTGATGTAATGACTTCTTTGATTTTCTAATTACTCCTCTGCTGTGTGTTTTTCTTTTGTTTTTGACATGGAGCTATTACCATCTAACATCTCTCCATGTATTTTCCATATTTTATTGAAAACTTTGCATGTGTTTCATAATATCTACACTTCTACCATCACCATCAACCAAGGCAACTTCAAAAGTTATGCTAATTATAAAGTAAAATATAAAAATTATGATTGGTACTTTTACCAAATTTATCTTCCAATGTTCTTAATTTCTACTCTAATTCTACTACTCAATTCCAATACCTCATTTTGAACCTTGGCTATAGTTGAAGGTATACCAGCTTCAAAATTATAAAGTCCAACATCATAATATTTGCCTTGAACCACATACACATCTTGCTCTCAATTATTTTATCATTTTCATTTTTAATAATTCTATTATTATTATAAATAATAATTTCTAAGCTTTTGTCTACTCCTAGTATCGATCTACAATCACCTTTGTATACCATGACTTTTTTCTTACCTATCCAGAGCAGATGACATAACACATCTTTGCAACTACTCATTTAAAGTCATTGGCAACATTATTATTCCATTATCTTTTCCCCTCTCCTGTCCACAAAAGCACTGATCACATGCTGCCTCTGCTCCAGCACTCATCTCCGCTGAGAGCTGCAGGAGAAAACCACACAACTGTAACAATAGTTTCTTATAAAAAGAAATCAAGATCCATATACACAGCTGGGTCTCCAGATTCATACAGGAAATATTTCACATGGTCCTAGTCAACTCCCTATCCAGTTTTCCAAAGTAACTCTTTTAAACTTTGACCACTACTCTCAAGTATTTTTATTTTACCCTATTATCTTACCCTTATCAGATAGTGATATTTGCCAGTGAATTAGGAGGAAATTAGTGATGAATTCCTTCATCATTGTCCTCCTACACACATAATATCACTATCCATTCTACCTCCTCCCCACAATCTCAGAAAAAGGCATTTTTCTTTATGTTTAAGGCAAAGGGAGTAATACCTACCACTGTGCTGTTGCACCTGTCATCAATATTCTCATCCAAAATTCACACATTTCCCATTATCTATTTTTTATCTAATGCAGAGCTTGTTATTTCAAATGACTTTTCACTACATCCTTAAAGCACGTTCAGATATTTTTATCACAAAAATATTCTTTCCTTACACTATATTTCCACTTAGCTAATACTCTTAGCCTCCACTGACAAACAAGTAAACTGATAGGATAGTCTACCTTGTATTTTTAATTACTTACCCACAATTAGTTCTTCAATTGCTCTAGAGTTTAGCTTCCCAGTACACTGGAATCACAGACATAAAAGTTATTAACAGCCTCCTGTGAAGGATAATTAATATGTTCAATGGTCACATTAATCACATTCTCTGCAAAATTTCGAATTAGTGACTACGGTTTTCTTCAAACCTTCTTTAACTTCCATGAGATTTTTCTCCTAGTTTTTGATCTAGCTTCCTTTATTTTCCTTAACATTCTTACTTCTTTACTTTTGAGAGATTTCATCCTTTGATTATAACCTAAATTTTTGTATCTCATAGATTTTTCTCTTTTCTTCTCATTTTATTTTTAATTTTATCTTAAATATATTTTTATATTATATATATATATATACCAGGTTTTTTATATATATCAGGTTCAGTCAATTCAAATGCTACTTTATCAAGCTCTTTCTTCACCCTTAAATTCAACATCCATACATCAGAATTAATCATTGGCTATTCAGAGGTATCTCACATTTACCTCAAACTTGTTACCTTTTCCTGCATACTTATTCATGCCAAAGATACATTACCTCAGTGAAAATCACCATTGGCCTGGGTGCCCAAGCCAAAGAACTACATGTCGCCATGACCATTATGTCCTGGACTCTAGCAATGGTATTCTAGTTTTTTAACAACTATCCCTGTCTCGTAGAGAACTTTACATCCACATATCCGTCTTTCATCTGCCATTGCACACATCTTTTAAAAACTTAAGATACTGTCTACTTAAAATTGGTCAGTGGTTCACTTCATTATAGGCAATATTTCAAATGTCTTACTTAGCATAGCATATATGTCTCCATAATTTGAATCTTGCTTATTTCTCCAGGTTCAAATCAGTAACAATTCTGCCAAGAGTGCCTAACACATTCTCTTATAAGCGGCCATTCATTATGAACACACCTTTCATTATTCACCAACATACAACTAAAAGATCAACCTCTCTATTATGTTTTATAAAATTCCCCTTCCACAGCCAGTTTTGCTGGGTTTATACGTTCCCTCATTCATGCACAACAATTGCACATCCACATTTATATAATAAGAATAGAAATGTGCTTTTGCACTTGCCCATCTACTACTACATCATTAGTTGCTTGAGGGTAGGAAGCAGACTGTGACTGTTTTTTTTTATCAGTCAGTGATACTTAGTGAATATTCAAAAATATATTGAATCAGTAAATTTTTGTACAGTACAGAAAACACTTTTGGAACATTCTCAGTATCATGAGGAAATGATCAGAAACCATGATTGCAGATGGACAAATTATGTGTCATTATCATTTTTTGCTTTGTGTAAGTAAAATTAGAATTTCTCTTCTCTCTGGAAAATGTAGCATAGACGCTCTCTATTGAGAAACATCTATATATCTAAGTAGTACCTACCATTGTTTTTAAAATTATGAATGTAGAATAAGATGTTTTGTCAACTGAGGAGAAAAGAAAAAAATGTTTTAAAAAATCCTCTCCTTTTAAAGTACTTACAAACTAAACTGTGGAGATAAATTCTATGTAGTCCATGGAGAGAAAATTAACTCCTAGTTCCTAGAATATGAATACCTTGAGTGATGCAACCAGTATGATTACTCAGTAAATCTTCAGCTCTAAGAATTATAGATAGAATTGTTAAAATAAGACACAGTTAGCATAGTGATTAGAATACACAAATGACGATGTTCTGGTTTTGATCTTAAGGGGAAAGTTGGGAATTTGTAAAATAGTTTCATTTGATGAACATTGGGTGATGGCACTTTCTTAACTATATCCTAGCTTAATTTGTCTGAAATAAGTATAGTGGAAATATTGTAATTAAGCCAATTTCAGAATTGTATTGTTGACCAGCAGAAGTTGAGAAATATATGAACTAAAACAAAAGTGAAAATGGCCAGTTATGAGAACTAAATTCTCCCATATCTTTTAAAATCTATTATATAAATGTATTTTTATTCTTAATAATGATTACTAACAACTACATGATTTAAGGTTTATTTTGCCTCACATATGACTTTTTTTGAAAGTGCAAGTTATATATTTTAGTTTTATTTTTCACTGAGTTCACAATCCTACCAGGTCTGAATCAAAAGCCTACAGGTTCTATGATACATAAATGCTTTTGATGTTTCTTTCAACTTCTACACAAAAAACTACATAGTGAAAAATCTATGTGTCAATAACAATAGAGTTACAAGTGAATTCTTAAATACTGGCATCTTTTCATTTGGCATCAGATTTTCATGTTTAACTGAAATCAGCAGGTCAGATAAGAGTAAAGTTTCAAACTCACTGAAATAAATTCTTTGGCAGTATAATCCAGCTGTCAACAGCAGACAGGGTCACAAGATGGTTGGCTGAGCTGGAATATAAAAATTGAGAAATGAGCAGCTGAGTTGAAAATGAAAATGCTATGCTTTCTTAGAGGCAGAAACCAAATATGACATAATGATAGGATCTGGAAGTGGGATCTGAGGAAATACTGATTTTCACATTGTGCAACTGTGCTTCCTTCCATTTGTGACATGAAGGTACTATTGAAAATGAATGCCTCATGCTACAAAGTAGGCCAAAACTTTAAAGGCTCCTTGAAAAACATCACTAGATGAGAACCGGAGCCAAGGAACAACAACAAGTATAGGTGTATTGTACAGATAAAAGTTCTGGCAGATTGAATACGTCCAAAAAGCCAAGTACGGTTTCTGTTGATCAGTTATTCAGACCAAGAGAAAAAGAAACAAAAATGAAATACATACCAAAATAGTATTGATGCATTGTTGTGTTTCATATTTATACTTCATTATGTAAATAATGTTTAATATTATATTTAGCAGAGATCTTTTTATGATCTCTGAGATGTTATTTTTAATATAGCTGTATTATATACAACTATTATTGAAATTCTCAAATTTATCTAAAATATTCTTTCTCATCATGAATCAGAAAAATATCAGTTATTTGACTGAATTCAGATGTTAAAAAGATTCAAAAGCCTTTGGTGTTTGTACTCTTATTAGAGTACTCTTATTAGAGTACCTACTATATCATAAATTATATTGATAGATAACTACTTCCTAGAAAATAAAAGTAGCTTATTTCAAAATCAGTTAAAAGGTCTGGGTAGGATTAATTTTGAATAATAATATCCTTGTAACATTCATAGTCAACTCAAATACTCTCATTACTTATTTTGGGGTACTTCATAAAATTATTATATACTAAATTATGATGCATTATTATTTAAAAATCACATTAAATGCTATATTCACTTAACAATTTTATCTTAACCTATCATAATATTGAATAACTGAATAGCAATTGAATGTAAATGATAACCAAGCAAAATGAATAATTTCATTAGGAACATCTTTACATCCAAATTGAGTATTTCTGAAGTTGCATTGGAGAAAAGGCAGTTGAATAAGACCTAACAAAATAATGCTCGGAAGCCCCACTGAAATTGTCTAGATTCATAAATCAAGAGGCACTAAATAGTCAGCTCTCACAGCTCCTCCAGCAACATGTTTTTGAAACAAGGTTTCAAACTATATATCAAGGAATTGGAGATTTTATATACTATATAATCATGCAAATTAAATATAAAGAATAAAAAGATAAATATAAGAAGGCATTGACATATTCCTATAAGTAAAAGTTCATATCTAATATCATGTAACCTACAAGACTATATGAGATTTTTTTCTCCAAAAATTTTAACAAGTGAATTGTATTTGCCATATTTTTATATTGTATGCACATTTTTAAAAAGTCATTCCATTTTCTTAAATGTAGGCTGTGTATACTTATAATGGAAAAAAAATCCCTTCAATGCCTCAAACTTTTGGCTGTCTAGAAATTAGTTTTTCATTGCCAATATATTAATTCCTGGAGTGATATTTGCAATTCCACTTTTTATGGTGTATTTTCTACTAATTAAATTGAACTGTATTCCATGCAATGGAATTGTTTTTACAATTCATAATAGATTTTTCTAGATATAGTACTTTGTTCATGCTACCACTGTGCTCTATTACATTAGCCCCATTATCTTGTAACATACATTTGCATTTATAATTCAGACAGGTGGTTTTAGTATGTGATTTTTTTTCCTAGTCTTTGAAATGTTCTGTTGAAGAATAAGCTACTCTACTAAACAGAAAATCTAGGTATCAGTAGTATATGTTTAATGATCTAAAATGACAAGTTAGAACAGTGAAAATAATCTGTTTCTAAATTTTAAATGCTTAGGAAGAAATGAAATATTTTTAAATAAGAAAACATTAGAAAATGGTTATATCAAAACTTAGTTTGGATCCTAGTTAATTTATATATTAATTGGAATGTCTAAGACAATTCACTTTATTAAAAATATTACTTAGATCAATTTCATTCTCAAAGTATCAGTGGTACTCTCCATTGTGTTCAATGAAAAACAAAATCTAGATGACTGGGAAAATTAAATATGTTTTAATTATTTTTCTCAATTCTTTGCTAAATATCTACATTTGCATAAATATAATACAGATCTATATATATATATATAAATTTTTAAACACTTTGCTATGTAAATAAGTAATTTTCATCTCTCTAAAGTTAAACTATGGATGCTTTGCTTTGCCTTTGTTTTTCATCCTTTTTTCTTTTAGCTGTATGTGACACATAATAATTCGCCTTTACTATGTGTTCATATTTATAATAATGTCAACCAGAATATTTGAGTTAAATGTGATTTTAAAACAGTCAATAGCTGGAGGGATGATATTTGGGAGATGACGGTAGATGCCTGGTCTGTAGGTTATTGGCTAGCTTATCTTGAAGCCCAGCAATCACCTTGAAGTTTTCATTTTACATGGTTAAGTAGTTAAGGAGCAGCCTCATTTGCACTTGAGCAAGGCTACCTGTAATGTGGTAAATGGCATGAAAAACAAGATCGATGCCTGTTTCAAACTACAAAAGTCTTTCATATCAGGGCAGAAATTTCATAATTCATCTGCAAAATGAGCAGTTTCAGCTATGGATGTCCAGCAATGTAGAGTCCATCACAAGTTTTTAAAAAGTCATATCAGATCAAAATGCAGGCTCTTAACTAAGTAAATATTATGAGGAGCTCAGAATAAAGGTTGAGACAGATAATTTACAGAGTTGCAATATATAATGCCCTATGGAATCTGTAATAATATGTTTATCCTGCACAATGGGATTCCCTGTTTAATTCAAATATTGGATTTTAATAATAATTAATATTAATTATTTCATAGATCGAAGCACATTTTGATCATTTGCCTGAATTGTGTGTACACTTGATGCATCAGCATACATAGAAGTTTGCAGGTTTTATATACAGTGTAAAAGGTTTTATCACAGAGATAATGCCTAGAGAAAGACCATTCATTTGGAAGATTGCCATTGAAATCAACCAATAAATAACAAATTGCTCTGCAAGGATTATTTGTTCTTGGCTAATTGTTTAGTGTATAGAATATGATGGGTCTGAAATTTTATTTGGGGTCTCTATTTCATTTTTTCATACACTTATAATTCTACGTGTTTCTATATTTATTACTTAACATAAATTTATCTAATTTCTAGTTCATTTAAACACTACAATCCAACTTATGCATGTTGAGCTCCCTCTATATACTCACTAAAGTAGGCATTCAAAGATGCATAAGGATAAAGACCATGCCATCAAAGAGTTTAAATGGAAGAAAGAAATAAGAATACATTATTATAAAAGTGTGTGCTTTGTGAAAGAGTAAGTTTGAAAAAGGCAGAAAGGTGTCTGATCTCCATTTCTGAGAAAATGGAGAATCTGGAATTGGGTACTATCCTTCCCATGCTGACCCAGAGATCTTGACAATGGACAATGAGGAAATAAAACTCAAACCTTTGGCAGTGATAAAAAATATGCAAAAGCCATAGCAAATGTTCCAGGCAAGTAGATACAGTATAAATAGACTCTGAAGCAAAAAGAAGGAGACAGTGAACAGGGAAGAAGGGTCAAATATTTTGAAAACTATATTCAGAAGGAATGAGGTTCAAAGATAGCCTTTGAATACAGTAAAAAAGAAAATAAGACCTCTGGCTGCAATTCGAATAATCTGAATTGAAATTATTTTCTAAAGATTTCTCAGTAGTTTCTAAATGAGAACTGTTAAAAACAGTAGCAAGTTTAATAACTGCAAAAGTTATTTAAGCCTATAAAATGTAATTCTTAATAGATTTCATTAATATAATCAAATGTAAAAAGTCATTAGTAATATAAAATTAATTTTATACCATTAGTAAATATGTGTGTTTTAAATTACCATAACTTGGTCACACATTTTTTTGTTATGTCAACATGCCATTCAAACAGCATCATCTATAGTACATCAATTTTGTTTTTAAAAAATATTTCCTCATTACACAGTCTGTGAATGCTGATCCTTTCTAACCTTAATGGTATATCTCAAAAGCGATCTCTATTAAATGGGCCTCAGGTATCTTCTATTCTCTACTTCGTTCAATACAGTTTAATCGTATTTATACATTTGATACATATGTTTTTGAATGACATTTTAAATAAGATTTGCAAATAATTGGTTTAGTACCCTCCCCAGAGTTTACCCACATGCTTAGACATGATAGACCTATGCCATAATGTATTAATGAATGCATCAATGATCTGGATATTTAAATGCAAAGACAATATTCTACTGATCTCTGTCTAAGTCAATAACTTTTGATGAGTGATGAGTACACATCTTGAAGAATAAAAGTAAAATTTAACATTATCTTGGTATTGGGTGACCAATCTTACTGGATAGTTTCACTTTGCTTCAGAACAAAGGTCATGTTTGAACAGCCAACACACATTGGAAACTAGAGATAGATTGTCTTTTCTTTTTTTTTTTTAATTTCTTTTTTGGCTGTGTCAGGTTTGTGTTGCGGCACAGGGGATCATTTTTTTTTTAACATCGTTAATAGAGTATAATTGCTTTACAATGGTGTGTTAGTTTCTGCTGTATAACAAAGTGAATCAGCTATACATATACATACATCCCCATATCTCTTCCCTCTTGCATCTCCCTCCCTCCCACCCTCCCTATCCCACCCCTCTAGGTGGTCAGAAAGCACCAAGCTGATCTCCCTGTGCTATGCGGCTGCTTTTCACTAGTTATAGATTTTACAGTTGGTAGTGTATATATGTCCATGCCACTCTCCCACTTTGTAGAGATAGATTTTCTAAAAGACAAAGAACTCCAGAGAGATTTGAATATCTAAAGCCCTCTCCTTCCTTCTCTGGATGCAGACACCCTGCCTCCTTTCTTGCTTTCTAGATTAATAAACTAAGAAATATTTTCCATCTCTCACTTGGAAGAAGAGATATACTTAAGTAGTAGTCTGTTTCTTTCTCTCCCTCTCTCCCCTCTTCTTCCGTCCCTGCAACCCTCCCTTCTTCTTTCTCACAGGAAAGGCAGATATGCCAGCAATCTATAAAAAAGCTGGGTCTCTTAAATTTTGCAGTTCCTCTTTTGTGATGTAATTCCACAGCATATACAGGAAACATCCAGTCTATATTTGTGTTATTCTGTGGGAATTTGGGTGCTAAGATGCTGTTCTAGCAAGTGTTTTTCCTATGAGAAATAAAATAGTTTGTGCTGCTATCTGTCAATGTATGTACATAAATGGTGTCAGGCTAATTTGCCAGCTAGCATGCAGCAGCATAATCTCAGATTCTTCACAGTTTCAGATTTTTCAACCTAGTGAAAACTATGGAGTATTATCAGTAATATACCCATCTGGAAGAAGTACAAAATGGATCTGTGGATCCATTAAATCAGGAAGTCCACAGGAATCAGTGACTTGTTGACCAAATCTGTGTGGTGCATTAGACAATAGGTAGTCCTCCACTTTGTTGCTTGTTACAGAGAATGACTTCGGGGAAGTGGTTACAAATAGTACTGAGAGGTACGTTTGAAATAAATGTCAAACAAAAATTGCGCTCTACAAATTTAAACAGGTAAGAGAGTCTATTCAGACCACTGCAATAGGGGATAGAAATTAAACTGTACCGAAGCAAAAGGCAGAAGAGTTTTTAAACTGTGGGTGAGCTAATGGAAAATTACTGGAGGTCATTAAGTTGGAAGTTGGTCAATGTGATCAGGCCTTTCGTGTTTGCCAGTTAGCATTTATTGCAATCCCATAGACACTGGGAGATACGGGCACTAAATTCCTTGATAATTATATCTCAAGTGTTCTGGTAAGATGCTGAGAGAAGATTTATCTACATTTATCTACATTTCAAAAGTGCAGAGATAAATTTTGCAATTTCAACTTTTCAAAAGTAAATGCCCTAAGAAAAGGGAGGTCAGGAGCCTCCTTTTAGGAGGCTGCCTAAAGTTTAGTCAAGCTGAAGGAAATAAGGTCATCTTGGTCATAAGCAGTCCATATGGTGCATTCATTTTTTTCTCTCTCCTCAAGGTAGGAGGAGAAAAAATTCAGGAGTTTCAGACAGACCTGAAAGTAAATGTGTTTTGCTGACTGGCATTGAGAAACTTTCTGAGAGAACCCCAGATTTCTTGTCCGTTCTCTATGATGACCTTGGCTGCTTTAAGATTAGGGGTGGAATCAAGATCTCCTTATCCTCAAGGAGGACCTAAGGTCCTACAAACCATTTGGATATACTGGGGGAACTTCAAGGAGGGGAGAATCTCACACATTTATAGTTCTGTTGCATGCTATAAAAGGTCCTGCTGGGGGAAGGGATTCTGGGCTCAGGAGTGACTGAAAGTACCAAGGAATATAGACTTAAGCCACAGTAACATGTAAAAGGATATAATGAAAGAAGAAAGAGTCCAGTTCAGATACTTCTTCGAATTTGGGGAGAGTACAGCTGAGTAACCAGACTCTAGACATGTACAGTTTAAAAAAAAAAAAAGCTACAATGACTATTGGATGACTGTAGGTGGAGTCCTTTGCTCTATTTCATGTTTTTACTGTTTCTACACCTTGATGTATTTAAGAATTGATGTGTATGTTATATGCTGTACTTCCAATCTTATAACTGCCAGAGGGGATCACCATCCTGACTGGAGAGAACAGCAAGCAGAGAAGTACATTATGGAGACAAATTCCCCTGCCATTTTCCCCAGTGAGTGAGTCAGGATTTAGTGTGAATGTTTCTCACTACATTGAACTCTTTGGTAATTGGAGACAGACTAAGACCGTGAAGATAATGAGTATGTTCCTATTAAAGCCCTGGAAAGGGAGGCAGTATCTACCCGAAGGCATCTGTTTGGGATTTTGGACTTGGGGTTTTGGCATGGCTACTAGATATACCACTTTTGAAAAGAAACTTAAGTTTCCCACTGAGTTCTTATTGAAACTGAATGCCTGACTTACAGAGTTTTGGGGATTTTTCAACTTGATAGGCCTGTTTTGGAGGTTGGTCGACTTACATTGTATGAATGACACAGTAGGATGGGCTTTAAGAGTCTCCCTTGTCAAATGAATGTAGTCTATTGACGAATACAACCAGCCTGGCCCCAGGAGTCCAGTGACTTTAAATGAAAAAGTGACAACTATCCTTATGGAGGAAAACATGATTTCCCACTGTTCTGCCTAAATCAAATTAGAGCCACTGACTTTTTTGGTGTCCCAGATTCAGAGAGTCTCTCCTGAAAGCCTAGGCCTGGTTTATAGATGGTTCAGCTAAGCAGAAAACTGATGATGTCTGCTGTGGCTGTTCGCTCTGAACACCAGCAGCTGTGCAAAAATGAAATTGGACATGATTTCTGCACTCAGTGGGGAGAACTAAAAATTTTAGACTATTGCAGATTAAAGACTCATGACTTCTTATCTAAGATCAAGAACTGTGTTAACAGATTATGTTTGCTGGTCAAATTATCCAGGTTGTTAATCTAGATGCCCATGGCCGGGCTCATTCTCTGATGAGACTAAATGGTATCAAACCTGAAATATCCAAATTGCCATAATCGCCATATGAATTCATCACTATACTGGACCGGGCAATACACATTCACCATTATAGACTGAGCACATAGGAAATGACTCTATTTCTGATGCAAAAAAATAAATTGCATGCCAATCTTGTGACTCATGACAAAAAAGGATCTGTTTAACCTTTGGTGAGGGAATCCACATCATACAGAGTACGGTCCCTGCTCACTCTGACAGATTGACTACATCAGTCCCTTACCCCCATGGTGAGACTATTGTAGTACTTCACCGGTATTGACTTTTGACTTCTTCAAAATACTGATCAGCTAATTCTGGCCATACCACTGTGGCCCCTCAGAAAAATCCTTGCTATATGTTCAGCTTTGAAGACCATTTGTATTTTATGGAAAAAGCTTGTCAATAATGGGCTAATAATCTGACTCTATCTCCCTTACTTTTTCCAGGGACATGCACGTTAAGTCAGGTTTGCTATTAAATGCAGGTGTTTCCCAAAGGGGATTATCTCATCTAAGCTTCTTTAAGAACAATGACTAAGACAAAAATCTGAAGGATTAAGGGAGCACAAGGATGAGCACTGCAATTTGAGGATTCCTCCCCTGCCATTCCTGAGCATAGTTCTCTTGTTTTTTTAACTTCAACCATCCCCAATGGGTGGCACACCCTCTGGATGCAGTCCTGGACAAAAGGGGTCCTCATGGATTCCAACTTCATTCTGGTTAGGTTTTAGGTATAGAGATGTTCTTTTTGTTTCCCTCTTGCACCTCACTCTTCCATATACATGGTCTTGGTGAGAGTAGAGAGGATTGATAAAAGATGAAGTTTTACCTCCTGGAACAGAGTACTCAGGTTTTATACAGGTGGAGACAGCACACAAACCAAGAGAGAACACAAACCTGGGAGGGAATAGAATGCCTTAGACCCTGGGAGGGAGTGTGTGTGTAATTGCGTATGTTGTCAGGAGGTAGCATTAATGTTCATTATATTTCAAATCTGGCCTTGGAGTCTTCATCCAAGTAAAATGCCTTAGTGCAACTTTCTCCAACTGTCATGAGTTTAACTGACTGCTGAGTCAGCTACCTCCCTCAAGTCCACTCTGACCATGAGACCACAGTGGATGACTCTAGCTTCTGCAAGTCCTAAGTATAAAACCTCTAGATGTTTCCTCATATTGATTTCATAAAGATGAAGAATGCCACCTCACTGATAGTGTAGACAAACAGGACCAATTGGACTGACTTCCCTCAGACAGTTCCTCCCCAAACAAGAATTAGACTCAATTACTCAGACTTGATTGGGAACCCTAGGTTTACCAACTAGCTAGGAAGCCTCAGAAAAGACCCCATAAGGTGCCACAATGGAAGTACTGTCAAACTATATCCCTTATTGTTATCTGTCCCACAAAGGGGTCCCAACCATATGAAATAATTGTTGCTAGAAACAACATCTGTGCCCTCTGGATCATACTTATTGTTTAGAGGCCTGGTATTATCTTGCTTTCCTTTCAAAAACATGACTTACATCTTAGAGCTGATTATAAGAGTGTTTAAAGAAACTTCACTGGTAGCTTATATATCACTCAGATGACTGCAGAGCTCTCTCCAAAATAAGATTTACTTCAGTTACTCAGATGACTTTCCCAGACAAATAACTAACACATTATTTAGGCATATTATGTGGGTGGTTGTACTAACATGCTAGTTATTCAATTAGAGAAGTATAAAGGGTGTCTGTAACTTTACCTGAGGTGATCAATAACACTATCTTGGCACCAGAAGGCACTCGGGTTAGCTTTATCTCACTGGCAAGGGTTTCCAGGGATGACAGAATTCCTATAGACTTTCTTCTGGCAGGCTAAGGCAGAATCTGTGCTAATACCTGGGAAAATGCATTAAAATGGGTGGCAGAGTCAACATAGAGACTTAAGGAAAAAGACCCCTGACATTAATGGTTTATGAAATTTCTTCAGTTGGCTAGATCCATAACCCTAGGTGTCATAGCTGAGGTCACCACAGAAAGTTGGTCTCATTCTGATATCCAGATTCCTACTGATATTAGCTTTAAGTGTTACAGAAACAAACAACGAATTTCATACTAAGTCAGTGCTAGAGGAATCAGGCTGATGGAGTTGTATTTGCATGGAAAAATTCACAAAGGACTTGAAACATTTGGCAATCAGGAGTGAATCTGTTGGGAGACAATTCACCTTGAATGTTTTCAATTTTCTGCATGGTCCTGCTCTTTGAAGCAAAAGGACACACTTGAACAGTAAACATGCCTTAGAAGATTGAGATAGCTTTTCTGCAGTTAGACACTTCTGAAAAGATTTGGAGTCATACACATCTCTCCTTCCCCATCCTGGATACTTGTGCTTAAATGTCAAGGTAGTAAAGCAAGAGATACACTTCTCCTCTCCCCCAAAGGAAATGTGCTTAGTGAGTAATCTCTCTTACTCTCTAAGGAGAATGAGCATATGTGTTAGCAGCTATTAAAAGCTCAAACTCTCCTAAAATTTGGAATCACACGGATAGGTAACATACTGTTTTTATTTGAGTTACGCTGTGGGGATTGGGATATAGGGAAGCAGAGCTAAGATATTACCCTGGCTGCTATTTGTACTGTGAGTAAATAAATAGCCTGTGTCTCTGACCCAGGGAGATTGTATCTTCTGTCAGTATCAGTACATAAAACAGTGGCAGCCTAAATCATTAGCTTGCAAATAAAGTAAATTCAGTCACTTCACAGTTTCTGAGCTAACTCTTGGAAATTTAGATTCAATGTCATTTTGAGACTTTACCTAGATCTAGTAATTTTATGAATGATTATAGTAAGGGATACTGAGTGGCAGGCTCTACAGCGCTGTCATCCAAGGATATAAACAAATTGTACAGAAATATTTATATGCATTCTGCTAAATCATCAGTGAAAGTTGACATGGATAAATAATTCATATAGATAAAGTAATTTCAGATAAAATAAGTGCTATGAAGAGACAAAATACTAGTTTAAGGGAGGACTCAATACAGGACACTTAAATGGACTGGCGTAGGAGGAAGGACAAAAATAGGTGAGTGAGTTATCACAGAAACATAAAAAAGATAATTTCTAACATAGGAGTGTGGCCAACCATGCCACAGTTTCATAGAATCTGAAGTCAGATAATTGCTATACAATTTGAAAAGGGGGAATTTGTTAGTGACTTTGGGAAATACCTTTTGAATGATGGGAATAAAAGCCTTAATAGAGTGGGCAAAGGGAAGATATGGGACTAGAATGGAGAGATAACACTTTTAGGTCACTCTTCATAGGTACTTTCCTGTGATGAAGAGCAGAGGAAAAAAAAGTACTGCTGGAGAAGAATATGGAATCAAGGCAAGATTCTTTAATGATGGGCAATATGGATGCTTTCTGAATGCTGACGAGGGTTTTCAAAGGAAAGGAAGAAATTTATGTTGAAGAAACTAAGGGCTTAAATAAGAAAAGAGTAAAATTGTTGTGTATTTAGGGCATGAAACATGAATTCCAGAGTCCTTACTATGAAATCCAAGTTCTTTTTGAATATTTAATAGAGAAAATCATATAAATATTACTGTAAAGAATATTCTACACTATAATGAAATAGTGATGATGAAGGGAAACTAAAGGCCAGAAGGAGTTGAAAATGTGTAGTGTACTGTTCTGAAGGGTTCTGTAATGATTCCTTGATCTAGAACTAAATATAGTAATGCAGTATGGATTTAGGTACATGAAACTTAGCATCAGAGTGACAGGTTCTCATCTTGAGGAAGACTGTTAATAAAGCACACATTATTTTAAGAGAGTTTTGCTTGTTAAGAGCAGTGAGCTCTAGAGAACACTGCTATATGTTCCTAGGGACAAGAATTGTCCTTATGACCCAGCAGGTTGATTAAACTCAAGAGTTTTATGGACTTTCTAGGACATTTTCTTACATAAGGTCCTATGATCAATGCTAGAACATGAGGAAGAATATAAAGAATATGAGGTTTATTCCTATAATCGTTCATCCTGTTATATTTACTTTTCAATTAGTATCAAGATTTATCAAAATATTTATAATAAATATTAAAAATTATCTCAGCAATGAAAAGATAAACAACTCAGTTTAAACATGAGCAAAGGATTTGAGCAGATATTTCTTTAAAGAAAACATGCAAATGGCCAATATATTAAAGATGCTCAGTATTAGTCAGTAGGGAAAAACAAGTTAAAACAACAATGAGATACCACCTTACACCCGCTAGAATAGTTATAATGAAAAACAAAATGGAAAGCATTGTTGGCAAAGAGTTGTAGTAATTTGAATTCTCACACATTGCTGGTGGGAATAAAAATTGTTCTGATTACTTTGGAAAATAGTTTTTCAGTTCCTAAAGGAGGTAAACATAGAGTTACCTTGTGACACATTTCTACCTCTAGTTATACACACAAGATGATTGAAACCATAATTTACACAAAAACTTGTGCATAAAAATTCATAACAGCATCATTCATAATCGCCAGAAGGTGGAAATGATCTGTGTCTATCATTTGATGAATGGATAAACAAAATGTGGCAAATTAATACAACGGATTATTATTCAGCCACAAAAAATGAAGTTCTGATACATGCTACAACATGGATAAATTATGAAAACATTATGTTAAATGAAAGAGGCCAGACACAAAAGGCAGCATATTATATGAACACATTTATATGAAATGTCAAGAAAAAGCAAATCCATGGAGACAGAATGTAGATTAGTAATTGCTCAGGGATGGGGAAGGAGAAAAAAAGGGTATGGTGTTTCTTCTTGAGGTAATGGATATGTTTTGGATATAGTGGTGACAGTTGTAAAACATTGGGAGGAGGGATTTGAGAAGATGTCGGAAGAGTCAGACGCGGAGATCACCTTCCTCCCCACAGATACATCAGAAATACATCTACACATGGAACTGCTCCTATAGAACACCCACTGAACACTGGCAGAAGACCTCAGACCTCCCAAAAGGCAAGAAATTCCCCACGTACCTGGGTAGGGCAAAAGAAAAAAGAAAAAAACAGAGACAAAAGAATGGGGACTGGACACACACCAGTGGGAGGGAGCTGTGAAGGAGGAAAGGTTTCCACACACTAGAAGCCCCTTCACAGGCGGAGACTGTGGGTGGCGGAGGGGGTAAGCCTCGGAGCCACGGAGGAGAGCGCAGCAACAGGGGTGCGGAGGGCAAAGCGGAGAGATTCCCGCACAGAAGATCGGTTCCGACCAGCACTCACCAGCCCGAGAGGCTTGCCTGCTCATCCGCCAGGGCAGGCGGGGCTGGGAGCTGAGGCTTGGGCTTCAGCTTCGGAGGTCAGATCCCAGGGAGAGGACTGGGGTTGGCGGCGTGAACACAGCCTGCAGGGGTTAGTGTGCCACGGCTGGCCGGGAGGGAGTCTGGGAAAATGTCTGGAGCTGCCTAAGAGGCAAGAGACTTTTCTTGCCTCTTTGTTTCCTGTTGCACGAGGAGAGGGGATTAAGAGCACTGCTTACAGAGCTCCAGAGACTGGCGTGAGCCGCGGCTAAAGGAGCGGACCCAGAGGTGGGCATGAGACGCTAAGGCTGCTGCTGCCGCCACCAAGAAGCCTGTTTGCGAGCACAGGTCACTATCCATACCCCTCTTCCGGGAGCCCCTGCAGCCCGCCACTGCCAGGGTCCCGTGATCCAGGGAAAACTTACCGGGGAAAACGCACGGCGCGCCTCAGGCTGGTGCAACGTCACACCGGCCTCTGCCGCCGCAGGCCCGCCCCGCACTCCGTGCCCCTCCCTACCCCCGGCCTGAGTGAGCCAGAGCCCCTGAATCAGCTGCTCCTTTAACCCCGTCCTCTCTGAGCAAAGAACAGACACCCTCCGGCGACCTACACGCAGAGGCGGGGCCAAATCCAAAGCTGAAACCTGGGAACTGTGCGAACAAAGAAGAGAAAGGGAAATGTCTCCCAGCAGCCTCAGGAACAGCGGATTAAATCTCCACAATCAACTTGATGTACCCTGATTCTGTGGAATACCTGAATAGACAACGAATCATCCCAAATTGAGAAGGTGGACTTTAGGAGCAAGATAATTTTTTTCCCCTTTTTGTATTTTTGTGAGTGTGTATGTGTATGCTTCTGTGTGAGATTTTATCTGTATAGCTTTGCTTCCACCATTTGTCCTAGGGTTCTGGCTGTCTGTTTTTCTTGTTGTTGTTTCTTTTACTTTTTAAATATTTTCCTTAATAATTATTTTTTATTTTAATTATTTTATTTTATCTTACTTTATTTTCTTGTATCCTCTTTCTTTCTTTCTATTTTTTTTCCCTTTTGTTCTGAGCTGTGTGGAGGACAGGCTCTTGGTGCTCCAGCCAGGTGTCAGGGCTGTGCCACTGAGGTGGGAGAGCCAACTTCAGGACACTGGTCCACAAGAGACCTCACAGCTCCACATAATATCAAACGGCGAAAATCTCCCAGAGATCTCCATCTCAATGCCAAGACCCAGCTCCACTCAACGACCAGCAAGCTACAGGGCTGGACAACCTATGCCAAACAAATAACAAGACAGGAACACAGCACAATCCATTAGCAGAGAGGCTGCCTAAAATCATAATAAGGCCACAGACACCCCAAAACACACCACCAGATGTGGACCTGCCCACCAGAAAGACAAGATCCAGCCTCATACACCAGAACACAGGCACTAGTCCCCTCAACCAGGAAACCTACACAACCCACTGAGCCAACCTTAGCCACTGGGGACAGACACAAAAAACAACGGGAACTACAAATGTGCAGCCTGCGTAAAGGAGACCCCAAACACAGTAAAATAAGCAAAATGAAAAGACAGCAAAACACACAGCAGATGAAGGAGCAAGATAAAAACCCACCAGAACTAACAAATGAAGAGGAAATAGGCAGTCTACCTGAAAAAGAATTCAGAATACAAATCTAGCCTTGGTAAATTTAAGAAAATTGAAATCTTATCAAGTATCTTTTCTGACCAAAACACTTTGAGACTAGATATTAATTACAGCAAAAGATCTGAAAAAAATACAAATACATGGGGGCTACACAATACACTACTTAATAATGAAGTCATCACTGAAGAAATCAAGGAGGAAATCAGAAAATACCTAGAAACAAATGACAATGAAAACACAATGACCCAAAACCCATGGGATGCACCAAAAGCAGTTCTAAGAGGGAAGTTTATAGCAATACAATACCACCTTAAGAAACAGGAAACATCTCAAATAAATAACCTAACCTTGCACCTAAAGCAATTAGAGAAAGAACAAAAGAACCCCAAAGTTAGCAGAAGGAACGAAATCATAAAGATCAGATCAGAAATAAATGAAAAAGAAATAAAGGAAACAATAGCAAAGATCAATAAAACTAAAAGCTGATTCTTTGAGAAGATAAAGAAAATTGATAAACCATTAGCCAGACACATCAAGAAAAAAAGGGAGAAGACTCAGATCAATAAAATTAGAAATGAAAAAGGAGAAGTAACAACTGACACTGCAGAAATACAAAGAATCATGAGAGATTACTACAAGAAACTCTATGCTAATAAAATGGACAACCTGGAAGAAATGGACAAATTTTTAGAAATTGCACAACCTGATGAGACTGAACCAGGAAGAAATAGAAAATATGAACACGCCAATCACAAGCACTGAAATTGAAACTGTGATTAAAAATCTCCCAACAAACAAAAGCCTAGGACCAGATGGCTTCACAGGTGAATTCTATCAAACATTTAGAGAAGAGCTAACACCTATCCTTCTCAAACTCTTCCAAAATATAGCAGAGGGAGGAACACTCCCAAACTCATTCTATGAGGCCAC
>NW_020174561.1:6305990-6307973 GCF_003031525.2 Neophocaena asiaeorientalis asiaeorientalis
CTTTACAACAAATGCTAAAGGAACTTCTCTAGGCAAGAAACACAAGAGAAGGAAAAGACCTACAATAACAAACTCAAAACAATATAGAAAATGGGAATAGGAACATACATATCGATAATTACCTTAAATGTAAATGGATTAAATGCTCCCACCAAAGACACAGACTGGCTGAATGGATACAAAAGCAAGACCCATATCTATGCTGTCTACAAGAGACCGACTTTAGACCTAGGGACACATGCAGACTGAAAGTGAGGGGACGGAAAAAGATATTCCATGCAAATGGAAATCAGAAGAAAGTTGGAGTAGCAATTCTCATATCAGACAAAATAGACTTTAAAATAAAGACTATTAGAAGAGACAAAGAAGGACACTACATAATGATCAAGGGATCCCTCCAAGAAGAAGATATAACAATTATAAATATTTATGCACCCAACATAGGAGCACCTCAATACATAAGGAAAATACTAACAGCCAAAAAAGGGGAAATTGACAGTAACACAATCATAGTAGGGGACTTAAACAACCCACTTTCACCAATGGACATATCATCCAAAATGAAAATAAATAAGGAAACACAAGCTTTAAATGATACATTAAACAAGATGGACTTAATTGATATTTATAGGACATTCCACCTCAAAACAACAGAGTACACATTTTTCTCAAGTGCTCATGGAACATTCTCCAGGATAGACCATATCTTGGGTCACAAATCTAGCCTTGGTAAATTTAAGAAAATTGAAATCTTATCAAGTATCTTTTCTGACCAAAACACTTTGAGACTAGATATTAATTACAGCAAAAGATCTGAAAAAAATACAAATACATGGGGGCTACACAATACACTACTTAATAATGAAGTCATCACTGAAGAAATCAAGGAGGAAATCAGAAAATACCTAGAAACAAATGACAATGAAAACACAATGACCCAAAACCCATGGGATGCACCAAAAGCAGCTCTAAGAGGGAAGTTTATAGCAATACAATACCACCTTAAGAAACAGGAAACATCTCAAATAAATAACCTAACCTTGCACCTAAAGCAATTAGAGAAAGAACAAAAGAACCCCAAAGTTAGCAGAAGGAACGAAATCATAAAGATCAGATCAGAAATAAATGAAAAAGAAATAAAGGAAACAATAGCAAAGATCAATAAAACTAAAAGCTGATTCTTTGAGAAGATAAAGAAAATTGATAAACCATTAGCCAGACACATCAAGAAAAAAAGGGAGAAGACTCAGATCAATAAAATTAGAAATGAAAAAGGAGAAGTAACAACTGACACTGCAGAAATACAAAGAATCATGAGAGATTACTACAAGAAACTCTATGCTAATAAAATGGACAACCTGGAAGAAATGGACAAATTTTTAGAAATTGCACAACCTGATGAGACTGAACCAGGAAGAAATAGAAAATATGAACACGCCAATCACAAGCACTGAAATTGAAACTGTGATTAAAAATCTCCCAACAAACAAAAGCCTAGGACCAGATGGCTTCACAGGTGAATTCTATCAAACATTTAGAGAAGAGCTAACACCTATCCTTCTCAAACTCTTCCAAAATATAGCAGAGGGAGGAACACTCCCAAACTCATTCTATGAGGCCACCATCACCCAGATACCAAAACCAGACAAAGATATCACAAAGAAAGAAAACTTCAGGCCAATACTACTAATGAACATAAATGCAAAAATCCTCAACAAAATACTAGCAACTGGCACAAAAACTGAGATATAGATCAATGGAACAGGATAGAAAATACCCATGTTCATACGGTCACCTTATCTTTGATAAAGGAGGCAAGAATATGCAGTGGAGAAAAGACAGCCTCTTCAATAAGCGGTACTGGGAAAACTGGACAGGTACATGTAAAATATGAAATTAGAACACTCCCTAACACCACACACAAAAATAAACTCAAAATGGATTAAAGACCTAAATGTAAGTCCAGACACTATCAAACTCTTA
>NW_020174561.1:6308395-6372997 GCF_003031525.2 Neophocaena asiaeorientalis asiaeorientalis
TGCAAGAGGGAAGAGATATGGGAACATATGTATATGTATAACTGATTCACTTTGTTATAAAGCAGAAACTAAGTTTCTGCTTTATAACAAAGTGAATCAGTTATACATATACATATGTTCCCATATCTCTTCCCTCTTGCACCATGGTAAAGCAATTACACTCCAATAAAGATGTTAAAAAACAAAACAAAACATTGTGAGTATACACTATAAAATGGTTAAAATAGTGAATTTTATGTAAATTTTATATCAATAAAATCGTAAAAATATTAAAATGTACCATTTTATTTAACCCTTCATCAAAAAAAGTTTAGGAAAGCTTTATTTCTTATGGATTAGCGCTAACTAAAAATGTGTAAGTTTAGGAGATTAATGAGTTGAAAATATTGGCATGGACATTTCTCTGTTCATTATTCTTCTCCATTATTTTATCTAACTGTAACTTATTATTACCTCTTGAAATTTGGTTTACTTAAAAAAGAAATTTCAACATATATACCTGTGCCAATCACTGTACTTGATTTTGGAAATAAAAGATAAGTGGCTGGTATTTCAAACAAACTATAGTAATCAAAACAGCATGGTATTGGCACAAAAATGGACACATGGATCAATAGAACAGAATAGAGAGCCCAGAAATAAACCCACACACTTAGAGTCAATTAATCTGTGACAAAGGAAGTAAGAATATACAATGGAGAAAAGACAGTTGCTTCAGTAAGTGGTGTTGGGAAAGCTGGTCAGTGGCATGTAAATCAATGACATTAGAACACTCTCTCACACCATTCACAAAAATAAACTCAAAATGGTTAAAGACTTAAATATAATACATGACACCATAAAATTCCTAGAAGAGAACATAGGCAAAACATTCTCTGACATAAATTGTACCAATGTTTTCTTAAGTCAGTCCTCCAAAACAAAAGAAATAAAAGCAAAAATATACAAATGGGACCTAATCAAATTTATAAGCTTTTGCAGAGCAAAGGAAACCATAAACAAAACAACAAGAAACTTACAGAATGGGAGAAAATATTTGCAAACGATGCAACTGACAAGGGCTTAATTTCTAAAACATCTAAAAAGCTCATATAGCTCAATATCAAACAAACAATCAGCCCAATGGGAAAAAAAAAAGGGCAGAAGATCTCAATAGACATTTCTCTGAAAACAGACATGTAGATAGCCAACAGGCATATGAAAGGATGTTCAACGTCGCTAAGCATTAGAGAAATGCATACCAAAACTATAATAAGGTACCACCTCACACTGGTCAGAATGGCCAGCATCAAAAAGTCTACAAATAATAAATGCTGGAGAGGGTGTAGAGAAAAGGGAACCCTGCTACACTGTTGGTGGGAAGTAAATTGGTGCAGCCTCTATGGAGAACAGTATGGAGGTTCCTTAAAAAATTAAATATAGAGTTGCCATATGATCCAGCAATCCTGCTCCTGGGCATATTTCCCCAGAAGATAAAAACTCTAATTAGAAAAGATACGTGCACCCTAATGTTCATAACAGCGCTGTTTACAATAGCCAAGACCTGGAGGCAACCTAACTATTCACTGACAGATAAATGGATAAAGAAGATGTGGTATTTACAAAACAGAAACAGACTCACAGACTTAGAGAACAAACTTATGGTTACTAAAGTGGAAAGGTGGGGGAGGAATAAATTAGGAGTTTGGGTTTAGCAGACACAAATTTTATATAAAATAAACAAGATCCTACTGTATAGCACAGGGAACTATATTCAATATCTTGTAATGAACTATAATTGAAAAGAATCTGAAAAGAAAAAAAAATATATATATATCTGAATTACTTTGCTGTACACCTGAGACTACAAAACCTTGTAAATCAACCATACTTCAATTGAAAAAAAAAAGATAAATGGCTTGTGCTTGCCCTTCTGAGAAATTCACAGCCCAGTAACCATGGCAAAACACATACATGGGCGAAGAGAGTGCTATACAGAAAAATACAGTTATTTTGACAGATATTCATGTGAATATTTTCATTCAGATGTGGAATCTGCCTAAAGATGCAATTCTGATTCAAACTACGTTCATGTACTAATGTTTGTTTAGGTAATTCAAGGGCAGAATTTAGATAGATAGATTAGATAGATAATAGATAGAGAGATAGATAGATCGATAGATAGATAGATAGATGATAGAAAGATAGGGAGAGATAAGGCAAAAATCATGTCTGTCAGATGATAGTCCTGGATATTTGGACTCATGAAATTATTCTGAAGCACTCCAACAGAGTAAGCAAAAATTAAACATTGTTTTGATTGCTAGAGTGACAGTTCTCATCACGCTTTTGCTTTACCTTCCATGTCAATAACTGTGCTTTTCATTTGATAACAGATTTTCATTACTGACAATGTCAGATGATTACAAGAGACAAGTGAAGGAAGAAAAGACACATATTATTTACATCTGAACTACTCAGGGCTATAGAAAACTACTGTGCTCCAAGCTGAGTATCTGTTATACCAAGTTGTACTTAATTACAGAGATTAAAACAAAATGATAAAAAATAATTGACAAATTTTACCTGAAATTATCATGCAGGAACAAATTCTGTATTTTAAATAAAACTGTTACATTAAAAATACTAGTTAACATAATGCTTCTCAATTCTTAATATAAATATGTCTATTAAAAGTATAATTCTCTTTCTAGGAAAAAAATAAGATGTGTAGTTTGTATGCACTTAATGGAATTTCCATTGTTTTATTTTCCAAGTTCATATGAATGTTCAAGTTATTCCTGAAACTGAAGCTCAGCTAAGACTCTGTAGAAATGATGTCTTGCTGTGTTCATTAGAGTACTTAATGCTCTTGTTTTATTTCCTGAGGCATATACTCACATGCATATGTATAGGAAGAGCAGATAAGGAGAGATATGGTTCGTTTAAGTTAGGATTTCTTGTCTTGTGTTTCTGCATGCAGTGGATTTTGGAAATGATCTATAAGTCATGTGCATGATTGCTTAGTGTTGAAATTACCAGTGTAAGAATTCACAATCTGGCTTGTTTGCTGTTACTGACAGAATTTGTGGGTTCAGGTTTGTTACACAAAGGAAATTAAATATCAGTAACTTATGCTTTTGTAAGGCTTGTAATATTTTTTAAAAATCTTATCATTGGTGAAATTTTATCTTTAGAGTAATTCTTTGTAGGTACTAAAAATATCCCTGTTCTTATTAGTAATAAAATAATGTGTGCTAGTTGGAGGTTGTTGATATCTTTAAACATCTTTTTTTAATTTTTAATTTAATTTAATTTATTTTTTTATACAGCAGGTTCTTATTAGCCATCAATTTTATACACATCAGTGTATACATGTCAATCCCAATTGCTCAATTCATCACACACACCCCCACCACCCCTGCCACTTTCCCCCCTTGGTATCCATACATTTGTTCTCTACATCTGTATCTCAATTTCTGTCCTGCAAAGCATTCATCTGTACCATTTTTCTAGGTTCCACATATATGCATTTATATACGATATTTGTTTTTCTCTTTCTGACTTACTTCACTCTGTATGACAGTCTCTAGATCCATCCACGTCTCAACAAATGACCCAATTTTGTTCCTTTTTGTCGCTGAGTAATATTCTATTGTATATATGTATCACATCTTTATCCATTCATCTGTCAATGGGCATTTAGTTTGCTTCCATGACCTGGCTATTGTTAATAGTGCTGCAATGAACATTGGGGTGCATGTGTCTTTTTGAATTATGGTTTTCTCAGGGTATATGCCCAGCAGTGGGATTGCTGGGTCCTATGGTAATTCTATTTTTAGTTTTTTAAGGAACCTCCATACTGTTCTTCATAGTGGCTGTATCAATTTACATTCCCACCAACATGCAAGAGGGTTCCCTTTTCTCCACCCCTCTCCAGCATTTATTGTTTGTAGATTTTTTGATGATGGTCATTCTGACCGGTGTGAGGTGATACCTCATTGTAGTTTTGCTTTGCATTTCTCTAATGATTAATGATGTTGAGCATGCTTTCATGTGTTTGTTGGCAATCTGTATATCTTCTTTGGAGAAATGTCTATTTAGGCAAAATTCAACACCCATTTATGATAAAAACCCTACAGAAAGTAGGCATAGAGGGAATTTACCTCAACATAATAAAGACCATATATGACAAACCCACAGCCAACATCGTCCTCAATGGCGAAAAACTGAAACCATTTCCGCTAAGATCAGGAACAAGACAAGGTTCTTGATATCTTTAAACATCTTTTTATATTAGGAAATCATTTTGAAATTTCTGATTGAGGAATCATAGGGAGAGAACCAATATTTCCTGATAGAAGCAATATTTCCTGAGTTTCTATCTGGGAAAGAAATATATCTTCCATTAACTTCCACTGATTTTTCTCAATGACTTATTTTTGCTATATGTATGCTACTCAACTACATGAATGCTATATTTTATACTGTATTAAGATATTATTTTACTATTGAATCTGCAAGAAGTAAGGCAAAAATGAATATAAAATATTGATATTTTAATTTGAAATTCATCTGAGGGAAAGTTGTGTTCTTGATACAAGGAACTGGGCAGGAAGGTCTAGACATGATGCTCACAGAAAGTCAACTGTTGTTCTTGACCAAAAGTGACAAAGGTGTTTAAGTATGTAATATAGGCTAGATGCTAACATGACAATTTACATCAGGAGAAAAGCCAAGATATAAGAAAATATACACATAAAATGTATTTGCATGGTTGTGCTAGCATACTGAAGAATTGGCTGAAAATGTGTTGGGCAACATATGGAAGAGACAGACATTACAATCCCAGAAAATAAAGATATGGTAAAATAACATATCTGTATTTTTAAGACTCCTTATTTTAGAGTTGAATTTTCCTGTGCATTTATTTCATTTATTCCATCCTCTTACATGTAAGACTCTATCCTAGAAACTGCAAATGCATCGATATACAAAATAGACAAAATTACTTGCTTTTATGCAACTTTTCTAATTATGACCATAGATTAAACTTTTGCAAACTATCCTAGTTATGCTATTTGAATTAGAAGAGGGTTTCTTTCCCTCTCCACATTTGGAGGGAGAATGGAGTGATAATAACAGATATAAAGACAGTAAGAGAAGGGATATATGAGGAGAAATTGATCAGTACTTTTTTCTAGCTTAGTTAGAATTTTCTTTCCAATTAAAAATATTAGAGACTCTAGATATTGCTTAATAATGCAGGTTTCCTTTGTTCTCCTGAAATTATGTTTGCTTTCTAATTCATGTAACATCCCTTTGGGTGTCATCTGTTATTTTCTCCAAGCATTAACTAACTAGGGCTTTCATATATATCAACACACATAAAAAATGACTAAATAAAATATCTAGTAGTTTTCCAATATATATTTTTGTTGTTGAGCTTAAATCTTCAATTTGGCCTAATTTCATGATATAATAATTGTTTTGTGAAAATTATATCATTTGTTTGGTTGGTGTATTTGTTACATCACAGTGAATCCATTTATAGCACAGCTGCATGTACATAGTCATCTCTACATATTTATATGATTTTATTACTCTTGATTATTCATTTATACTTTCAGTTATTGTTCTACATGATATGAATAGTCTACATCTGTATTTGACATCTATTGCTGTGTAACAAATTACCACAAACTTAGTTGCTTAAACAGCATCCACATACTAGCTCACACCTGTCAGTCAAAAGAAGTCCAGGCACAGCATCACTGAATTATCTCTTTACAGGGTCTCACAAGGCTAAAATCAAGACATCAGCCAGGCTGTACACTCACTTAGAACTCAGGATCTTCCAAGCTTATTGATTTTGGTCAAGTTAAGCTTGGTTGTTGGACAAAAGTCCCGATTTTCTTTCTGCCTGTGAGCCAGGGGATGCTCTTAGCTCTTAAAGTCCACTCACATTTCTTGCCACATTACTGTTTCATCCTTAAAGGCAGCAATGGAGAATCTTCATGTCAAATTCCTCTGATTACTTAGAATGCCTTTCATCAGCAATACCTCCATCATTTCTAAGGGTTTACCTGGTCAGGTCAGGTCCACCTAGGGTAATCTCCCTTTTTAAAATATTAACTATGCTATATAATATAATCTATTCATGGAGTGTCTATTCTATCATATTCACAATTATCAGGGATTTATACAAGGTATGTATACCAGAGGGCCGGGATTTTGGGGCCATCTTAGAACTCTGCCCACTCTCAACATTTCTAATTATGTTATAAAATGAAACTCATTTGTGCTTTCAAAGAGCAGTTATGGATCAAGATATTTAATGAATTATTTTATGCATAACCTTTTTATGACTATATACATACACAGGAAGGGATACATCCTTGCTTTTGAAAAGCTGTCATTTTAATTTAACTTTATTTCATTGAGTAGGATTTGGAATTTAAAGTTCCAGGTATAATCAGATATCATTATGCACATATTCTACTGAAAATCCCAAGGAAATATCTAATAAACTGAGACAACAGAGTTGTTTAAAAAAAAAAAAAACAAAAAACCTTTCCCGATTTTACCAACTTGATTAGTGAACAAAAAAGAGGTTAGAATCACACAGGGCCAAGGGTCCTGAATCAGAGTTTTATGCTTTCTTTAACACTAGATGCTAATTTAAATGTCTAAATTATTTTGTCTAATTAATAACATAATTTTTAAAACACCAATATTTATAAATATTTGACATTACTTCTAAAATTATTTAAAAGTCAATATAATAATGTTCAAATTCCACTTGGAGATAAAAAATATAAACAGTTCCATAAATCTAAAATACAATTTAGGATTTCATGCTTGCTACGATTTAGATATCATCTTGGAAGTTATTTATGAGTACACACTTGGATAATCTGATCAGTAATCCACTAAAAGGAGTTGTGTACAAATGAAATCATAAGTCTCATATGTATGTGTAAATCACAACTTGTGTTATTAATGTTTTATACAATTTGGGGGTTTGGGTTTAATTTAGAATCCTAAACAGACTCATTCATTTTTTCAGTAAATACATCTTTAGTTCTTGGTATCTGTCAAACATATACTAGGTAGAATGGAGGGAATGGGAAGAGGAGGGGATAAAGAGAAGAAAGTAGAGAATAGTGGTTAGGTGGAGAGTAGAAGGGGTCATGGGGAAGAAAGAAAGAAAAGAACATAGAGGAAATAATTAACAGAGGAATTAAGATGGCCAAGGAAAACACCAGCATTGAAGAAATGAGAAGAGGAAAAGAGAACAGACTAGCTGAAAAGACTGTTAGGATTCAAAGAACTGAACTTCTATTTTTTGGTTCATCCATACTTTAGCCTGAGCATAATGTCTTGTGATGACAAGATGCCTAGGTCTTCAGCATCGCATCTGTATACCAGACAGATTAAAGGAGAAGGACAAAAGGGCATATGAGTGGATGCTGACATTCAGATAACCATGCAATAACTTTCTCTTGTATTACATTGGCAAAAATGTGTGATACATTAACACTCCTAACTGTAAGGTAAACTAATAACTGTTACCTGGCACACTGCTGTATCTTCCTTGCTATTTCCAAAATCAAGTTTCTATCAGTAAGAAATACATACTAAGAAAAGAAATAGTAACAAAACACTGATCGCTAACCCAAAGAGTGAAGATGCAGGTATTTTGGAAATGTTGGTGTACAGTGAATTTCCTGTTTGAAAGCCTCCATTTATGCCATTTCATAACAAGATCCAATGTTGAGTATGAGAGAAGAGCCGGTAAAGTAAAAGTTGAAGAAATTGGAGAAGATCTGTTTATGAGGACAGTGAAGAAGGGTTGTCTGACAGTCACAAGGAACTAGGTATATTTGGAGATCATGAGGCTTTAGTGGCACTAACAAGAATTGTTAAGTGTTTTTCCAATGCTTAGCAACCCAGGTGTTAACAAAGAAAGGCAGACATTTGGATTAACCAAGGATCAGTATTAAGGAGTGAGAGCTATTGTGGAGATAATGTTTTAAATAATATACCACAGAAAGTAAGCATGGTATCAAAGGGAAGAAACACCCAGGAATTGTGTTAAGGCTGTAGTTTTCAAATAATGGTAACAAGAATTGTATTGTGAATAACTGAGTTGTGAGAACTGTAAGGATAAACAGGTAAGGTCAGAATTTTAAATATATAAATTTCTGATTTCAGTGAGGTATTAATTTCAGTGTTAATATTCATTAGGGTGACATAATGATAATGAGTAACTGAAGTTCTGAGGTCTTCGGGACTTAAGAGGTCAACAATTTAAGAGCTTGGGTTATTGAATGAATCACATATATGTACTTTGAATACATGCAAGATAATTACTCTAAAGTATTTAGAAGAGAATAGGAAGACTGTAAGCTGGTGGCAAAGCCATCAGTAAACAAAACAGAATAGATAGAAGTGGCCTAAAAAATAAGTCATTAGCATAAAGGAATAGGACTTGCTTTCAGACATGGATGTCAAATGAAAAAATTACAAGCTTTATTTACAATATCCCCAAACAGGCAAAAAATCAAATATCTATTATCAGAATAATGGATACACAAATTATGATATATTCATGTAATAGAATATGACATCAATAAAAGAGAATGAACTACTGATATACATGACATGGATAAATCTCACAGACATTTTGCTTAAGAAGAAAAACAATAGAATATATACTTTTGATTCAATTTATGTGAAGTTTTTAAATAGCAAAAGCAATGCAACATTACAAAGAAAACTAGAACAGTGGATTTTCAGGGAATGTTGGGGTTGAATGAAAAGTAACAAATGAGAAATTTTGGGTTGAAGTAAATATTCCATATCACAATAAGGGTATGTGTTTCACAATTGTATATATTTCTCAAATATTTATATATAAGATTCAGGCATGTATATTAATAAATTAATAATAATAATAGTTGAGCAGTGGTGTGGAGGTATAGAATGCAAAGAATGTTTACAATTAAACCTGTAATTATCGATATAGTGAATATTATTATATTATCCTCTGAACTGTGAATGTTAAAATTTTTAATAACAAAAGTAAAAAAATGTACATTCATTGATATAGTGAGTAGATTTGTATTGCATTTCAAATTCCTAGAAAAAGAGAGCTAAAAATATATAGAACTGTACCTTGAAATTGGTTATATTCATTTGTGTATGAGTTGGTAGGAATTCCTACCCTAATTTTGGGCTGCCAATGGATCAAGTAGCCAAATACACAAAGATTCATTTTAAATGTAGACCTACATTTAAAACAATAAGAGTCATAGAAACAAAAATATCTTTATAATAGTTCATATTAGGAATAAGACTGGCAGAGATGAGATGAACAAAAATAAGGATTGCATAGGAACAGAGGGCAAGAGAGCTTCACACAAAATGTTGAAGAAGGTTTGTATTTTGAAAACTGGAATAATTGAAATCAGAGAGAACTCACAATCAGGTAAACAAAGAAAAAGAAAATAAGAGAACAGCAACTCTGAAGTTAGGGAAGAAAAGTCTTCAAAAGGAGATAAATGATGGGCTACAAAGTTTCCGAGACAGAATAAAAGTAAACACTCTTTGAGAATATTGGATTTTCCTATTGTGAGGTGATTATTTAAAATCCAACTTCAGTACAATTTAGGGGGCAGAAGCCAGATTCCAAAGGTTTAAGAAAGTAGAAGTTTTAACATTCTAAGAGTTTTGATGGCAACATGAAAGACTACAGTATAAATATTATCTGTTATATAATATAGTATATTGTATATTGTGAAATTTATTTTGTGAAAATGAATAGTACTGAGTTAAGTAATATGTTATTTACTGATTTTGTTTTCATTGGACAAAATAACATTGAAAAAATTACTAGTATTTTAAGTCATCATCAATAACTTCAAAGACTCACCTTAACAAGTATAATATTGGTCTATTATTATTATTAACTTTGAAAAATTCTAAGGAAATCACAAAAGGAGCAGGATTGATATTTCTAGTGACTGCACTTTCAGTGAATGAGTCAAATCCTTTTAGAAGACAATTAAATAAAAAACAAACAAAAAACCACTCTTTAAAAAGAGCAGTTCTGAATTTGCTTTTTACTGTACTATGAAAATTGACCATTATTTAAAAGTTACATAAAATGTGATATGAAAAATTGGCCATTATTTAAAAGTTTGGGGATTGGATCATAACAAAATGATCATCTATCAAATATCCAATTGGTGATGTATTCATCAGGGTAATTTTTTTTTAATTATCTAAACCATATTTATTTGTTTTTAAATACATAAGAAAATGATAGCAATTATTCCTATAAGGACTACATACTCATATGATCAATTAATTTTTGACAGAGGCACTGACACATTTTAGTTAGGAAAAGATAATCTTTTCAACAAATTGTGTTGGAAGTAATGAGTACTTTGTGGAAAAAAAATAAACCTCAGTGTTTACATCACCATCACACTTTACATCAAATTGACTTGAATTGGATCATAGACTTAAGTGTAAAGTACTATAATATTTCTAGAAGCAAATATAGGAGAAAATTGTAGCAACTGGACATTGACAAATTTTTCTTAGATTAAGAAAAAAAAACTATAACCATAAAACAAACAGAAAAGTTTAATAAAATGGACTACATAAAATTAGAAAATCTGCTCAGTTAAAGACACTGTTCAGAAAATGAACATGTAAGCCATGTGCTTGGAGAAATTATTCACAACACATATATCTGAAAAGGAAGTATAAATAGATTATATAAAAGCACAATTGGAAATTAGAAAGATAAAAAATATTAAATATGGAAGATACTTGAAAAGACCACTGGACCGCCAGGGAAGTCCCTCAATTATTCTTAATTTTACCTATAGATTCAACACAACCCTGATGAAAATCCTAGCAAGCTACCTTTTGGATATTAAGGAACTGATTTTAAATCTGTATGGAAAGGCAAAAGACTCAGAATAACCAACACAATACTGAGGAAGAGGAACAAAATTAGAGAGCAGACTCTACCCAACTTTAAGATTTACTATAAATCTACAGTAACGAAGGCAGCATGGCATTAGCAAAAATATAGACATATACCTCAATGGAACAGAATACTGAGCCCAGAAATAGACTGACACAAATATATTCAACTGATCTTTGACAAAGGAGCAAGGGCCATTTAATGAAGAAAGGATAATATTTTTTTAAATAAGCAGAACTAGAATAATTGGACATTTAAATGCAAAAAAAAAGTCAAAATACAAATCTTCCTTACATCTTTCATAAAGAGTAACTCAAAATGAATCTGTCACTTAGAAATAATGTTAGTGCAACAAAACATCTAGTAAAGACCAAAAAGGAAAATCTATGCAACTTTGGGTTTGGTGATAAGTTTTTAGATACAATAGTAAAAACATGACTCACGAAAAAAAAATTGATAAAGTAAGCTAGTAAAATTTTAGCATTCTACTGTGTGAAAGATACTTTTAAGAGAATAAAAAGACAAGCCACAAAGTGGGAGAAAATATTTGTAAAACATATATCTGATAAAGGAATTATATACGAAATGTAGAAAGAATTCTTAAAACTCAACAATAAGAAAATAACTCAATTAAAATGGGCAAAAGATCTGAACAGACATCTCATAAAAGAAGATATAAAAATAACAAATAATCATATGAAATATATCTACTTATAGATATGTATATATACATAAGTTGGTATGCCACATATATTTCTTCTTTCCTTTAGCAGAGGGGGCCTCAGAGAAATGACACCCTGGTTTCAATGAGCACATCTAGTGTCCAGATCTGGGTTTCTAATATTATTCTCCAACAAAAGGAATTAGGGCTCTGGAGATATGGCTGGTTCTAGGTATGGGAACGGGATGGTACAAGATGAGCTTGGTACATTTATAATGCTAAAAAATGGGCTCAAACAAACAAACAAAAGTTTCTTTGTAATCCATAATGGCCCTAAACTGGGAATGATAGCCATGTCTATTACCAATAAGGACAAACATATCTAACCGTGTTATATTTATAAAAAGGAACACTACTTAGAAATAAAAAGGACAAACTACTGGTATAGGTAACAATGTAAAAGAATGCTACAAACCTTTGCAGATTGAAATAGCAAAATAGGCCTGGTATCTATGTTTGTATGCCTCAATTTACTTGAAAGTTTAGAAATGGCAAAACTATTCTATAATGATAGAAATAAGGTTATTTGTTGCCTGAGGTTGGTTGTGGGTAGGTAAAGGGTATTGACTTAACAAAGGCCCAAGGAAATTTTCTGAGGAAATAAAAATATTCTTATACTGATTGAGGTGGTAATTATATGAGTGTGTACATTGTTCAAAGTCGTTGACTTGTCCACTTAAAAATGTGTGAGTTTTAAGAAAATAATTTCACAATAAAATTCATTTTAAAAATTGGAAGAAGTATAAAAAAAATCACCTGAGTTTCTTGCATTTTGACATCTTTATTACTTTCATCCACAACTTTTATGGAATAGTTGTTTCTTTCAGACTACAATGGTATACTGATATTCTTTCAAGTTTATCCAAGTAGTCATTTGTTTCTTTTGTATACCAAATATTTTATAGCAGATATATATATATATATATATATATACATATTCACATATATACATATATTTATATCCAGACACTTAAAATATCATGTAGAAGAATGAAAAGAGATGCTAAAACCTCCATTTGATGTATTATGCACATGACAGTATATAGGATGAGAAATTTTATAATCATAAAATGATATTTTTTTCAGTAAAAGCAATGTATCCGGTTCTACAAACAGCTGCAAAATAGACTGAAATTAACCTTCTTTCTAATCTTCCTTCTGCAATCCTGACTTGAGTTTGTATGTTTGTCATGTTTGGCTACTGTAGGGAATGTGGAGACTAAGACAAATCCCATCTCTTACTAAAATAACTTTATGTCTATTGAAAGTCTATAATTGATCACCCCAGTCTGTTTTCCCTGAAATCTAAACCCTAAGTGTTTTCAGAGCCTAGGAAGTTGGAGTTTCAAGGTTAGATCTATGAGCATCAACTTGCAAGTTTTATTTTGTTCTTTAAATAGGCAATTTAAAATTCATCAAACTGATATATCTTGATACCAAATCTTATATTACCTAGTATTTATTATATGCAAAAACATGTGTAACAAAAATGTGGGAGAAGCAAGAATTAAGGATGGCACCTAAGGTTTTGTTTTATTTTTCCCTTGAATAGCTGGAAAATAATGCAATTCAGTAAGATCAGCTTTAAGAAGCCGGGAAGGTTTAGGAAGAAGGTTGAAGATCTTTGTATATGTCATATTGATATCCTTGTTTTATATTTGTGGTAATTGTGGTCCTGGGAGATTGAGAATACTCTTGAGATCACACAATTATTCACTGCAAATTGGGGGATTTTAAAAATTATTTGTCTGTTGCTCTTTTTGCTCTATTCTCAAAAGGACACATGCAATCACAGTCATTACTACCTATAATCCTGAGATTCTGATTCAGTACTCTTAGGATGAAGTTCAAATATGTGTTTTTCAAAGAGAATAGAAAAACTCTGTAGGCAATTTTAGTGTGCTCATCAGGTTTAGAATGACTGCATTATATTATGTAAAATTATCCAACATATGGGTTTCTAAGTATCTCTTAAAGTAAATGTATTTAATATTCAACTTTATTTTCATTCTGTATGAAAACTTGGATTATTTTTTACCACATTTGGCTCTTTTTTTCCCACTTAAATAACATCCACAAATGATTTAAAGGCTAGTGTAAAATCAGAAATACGATTCTCCTATGATATCAAACCACATCCAATTTTCTCAGTCTCACTACTTTAGTCTACAAATAGAAAAATATGCCTGTCTTAAAGAAGAATGAAATACAAAATCTCGTCTATAATACTCCCTTTATGTTGCCCTGAACATGATGGTGAAAGAATATTAGCAAAAAGCAGAAACCATCTTGCAGAAATAATGGAGAAATATAACATTTGACTTTTAAAATGAAAAATTCTGGTGATAAAAATAAACCCATTGAGAATCTGAGTTATTTAAAGTCAGAGATCTTCTGGTTGCAAGAAAACAACTTCAGTTAAATTGGCTCATATAAAAAGAGGAAGATGAGATAAAAAAAGGTCTCAGGAATAAAACAAATTAAAGGTCATAATAGGAATGCAGCCAAGTCCTGTGTTATGCAAACAGGAGTAGAAACTGATATGTTAAATTTCCTGTCTCACCAAGGCCGATAATCAATCTCAATTTCTCTCTCTCTTGCTTCTTTCCAAATCAATCTGCTATTCACTTCTTTCTTTCCTGTTTGTACAGCTTTGTGAATTTCCTCATCTTGTGAATGGTTCACTGTGAAAGCCCAGCTCCAATTCAACATTACAAATGTTCAGTTCCACTGTGCACTGCCACCTCTAATCCCATAACTTTATTCAAAAATTTGAGGAAAACAGTGGAAGGAGGAAAGCTTGAATGTGTGTGTGTGTGTGTGTGTGTGTGTGTGTGAGAGAGAGAGAGAGAGAGAGAGAGAGAGAGAGAGAAAATGGAAAAGGAAAGGAAGAGGGGGAGGGGGAGGGGGAAGGGAAGAGGAGGAAATGATTGTGGAAGAGTCAGACTAACAAGAAAGAGTCAGAAAGATTTTACTGTTTCCTGCCCAGATCATGGGATTTAGTTTTGGTGATGATGGCTGAGTCAATCATATTTTGCCAGAGGAATAATAGGAATGTACTAACGAAAGCTGCCCCTTCCAGAAGCTGAGAACAGAGAGAGCGTTAACTATAAAGGATGGTGTAGTATATAACCGACTTCAAATAATGAGAACACTGTGCATTACTTTTAGTATTTGAGTCTTTCATCTATTCCTGTTTTTATATCTATCTCGATCTCCACCTGTGCCTTTATGGTATTTTTAGACTGGTTTATTACAGGTGTTCTGACCTTCCCTTCTTTCAAGCTTTCATTGACATATTTCTGTAACACATAAACTTTTCTCATAACCCTAGAAGCAAACCACTATCTAGGAACATGAGATTGGAGCACCAGATTATGGAGAGTTTGCCTACTTGCATTTACAGATGGGAGATCCTCTTAGGCACAAACACCAGAGTTTCCATTTTGATATATTTTTCATCAAAGAATTTAAGTGCAGACAACTGTGTCAATTCTTTTAAAACTTTAGGCTTGTAAAAATAGATGAGTTAGACTTGACCCTTATACTCAAGAAACAAAGTACTAGAGGGAAGAGTGAAATGTGGAAATAAAACTAGGCAATGTAAAGCAAGTGCATTAACAGATGTGCCAAGACCAGACAAAGCATCCAAGAGGAGAGATAATTTGATATCAAACATAATCAGATATCAAGGAGAGCAAACCCTTTTAGGAGCTGAGTCTTCAAGAGAGAGAAAGGAAAGAGAAAGATCGTGGTGTTTACCAAATCTGCCTAAAATGTTTAGAGCAGATTTGTGGCAGCTGTGTAAGTCATTTAGGCAGCTAAATGACAGCCCCAGATGGCTCCATTTCATGACCCATCTCTAGTTTTCTCTCTCCTTTTGCTTCCACGCTTATGTGTGTTATCATCTAAAGTCTACTTAAGTTTTTTGGGTGATATATAATTAGTGGAGCATTGTGTGTGAAAGAAGAGCAGAGATGAAGTTAACAATATTTGCCTACAGAAAGGACATACACTTCTGTATTTATCAGCTTGGGCTGCCATAACAAAATACCATAGACCAGGTGATTAAAAGAACTGAAATTTATTTTCTGGATGTTAGACTACCCAAATCAAGGTCCAACCAAATCAGTGTTTGGTAGCTCTTTTCCTGGCTTGCAGACAACCACCTTCTCACTATGTCCTCACATGGCTTTTCCTCTCTGCTTGTGTGGAGAGACAGAAAATGAGCCAGTATCTCTTCATATTAGGACACTAATCTTTATGACTCCATTTAACCTTAATTAATTCCTAAGAGGCCCCATCTCCAAATAGAGCTACCTTGAGGGGTTAGTTCTTCAATACATGAATTTTGAGAGGACACAAATATTCAGTCCATAGTACCTTCTTATGTCAGGATGCAAGTGGTGGAGAAAGGGGTCATTAAGTCAATATGATCTGTAGATGAAGTAGGTTCTGGTTTTGTTGCCAGTTTAGTTAAATTCACTTCATTAATGCTTCAGATATTTTGAATACAGGATTGGAACTTTCCCTTCAATATGACTTGGGATCTTAGCCCTGCAAAAGCTCCAGGATTATCTTTGTGCTTTCAGCTCAGGGATCAGTTTTTCAAATTATGGGAGATATCACTTTGCTTTAGAGACCACTTGCCAGACTCTTAGGAGTTCAGACCAAAATTCTCTGTGCTCTCCAATCCTGCCCCCTGCACCTAAGTAGATGTCTTCACCTTGATAGGAGGTGTATTGGATTGGTTGAAGGCCCAAGTGCCTTAGAGATATTTCTCACAGCTCTACTTCCCCAACCCCAGCAGTAATCATTACTGCTCTGCACTTCTGAAGTCTTGGGATATCTTACAGGAATTTTTCATAGCTTGTTTGCCTGCCAGCTGCTTTTGAAGGGCCATTGCACTGTACGTTAGTGAAGGCCAGAAAGGCTTTGGAGAGGTTTATCTCATTTCTCTTGTCCTGTCCAGCCTTCAGTGTATTAATCCTAGGCATTCAGCAAAAGCCTGTGAGAAAGAGTTGATGGGTGGATACTGACTTGCCATGTGACATGGATCTTGCCAGCTCACCCGATGTCACTGTGTGCTCATTGAATGACTGAAAGTTTTCACCCCTTCTGAGGAAGATTCCTCCTTTCCTAACCACTCCACCACAGGAAAAAATAATCATGGGTCTCTTCTCTCCTTTGAAGAAATGGGTTTTAAAATTACTTCATAAGTTATTCAAGTTGTTCTCACTGTTAGGGTGTCAGCAATTGTTTCTTAACATCTTTCTGAAGCTTAACCAGTAACAAAAGTTGTTTGACTGACTTTGGCAGAATTAACAAGCTATTTCTTCAATTGTGTGTTTCAAATAACCTTAAAATGTAAATATAAAGAGAATCTTAAGAGAAACAACACCTTTGCTCTATGAATTCCTGTATGAGTATCTGAATATAGTCAAATTTAGCTTTTTTATTTTAAATAGAATTAAAAGACAAATAAATTTTTGAGATTTTCTTATAACTCATACTGTAAGAACTTATTTTCAAATTCAAGTTTTAAAGGAAAATGCATTTTAATTTAATTTTGCCTAATGTATAACAAAACATCTAGGTCAAGAATGGGCAGGTGGGGTAGAATTGAAAATATCAAAAATATGATAGAACACGAAATATAAGAGCTCATATAAAATGCCTATATAATATTGTGAGACATAGGTCACCTTATTACTAGCTATTCTGCCCTTCATTCTGTTTTTCATTCTTAGTTTCCTTGGGCTCTCCCAGGTCTGATAATTCACCCTGAGTCTATGGTCTGCCACTGGATACACTTAGCAAAGACAAATGGCTAAGAGAATAGCAGGCACTGTGTTTTAGATGCAGAGTCTCAGGAATAGGTTGATGGAGAACAAAGTACTAGAAAATATTAACCAGCAGGTCTTGAGGATTAGTAAAAACATTCATATTTCCTACCTCCTCAACAACCCTTATACTATAAACCATCATTAATAAATATTTATTATTGATCAATAATAAATATAACTGGGATTTAGTAGATTAGGAAATGATAAAAATTACTTAATTTACCTTTTTGAATGGCCAGAACTGTAAAACCTCTAGAGGCCACTAGTGGCATAATTAAAATAAACATTATATAAAGTAATACAAATCACTTGCCATTTTTGACCAAGCCTAGGGAAACTAAGGAAATCTGATCACTATAATGATATGAAATATGGGATTAGAAGAATGAAATTCATGCTTCCAAGTAAATTATTTTGATAGAATATATTTAAGTCTATATGAGAAGAGTCTAAGTGAATAAATATATTTTATATACATGACATATACAAGTGAACAAAATATATAGTTGTTATAGGATATATATCCTTTCAGAATATAGGGAATATTATGAAATTTTAAAGCAAAATAAATGTAGTTTTGTAAGAATACTCACCTTTTTTGGGGGTGGGTGCGTGAAATTATACAATGTTATTAAAATACATAAGAAGAATCACTTTGCCTGAGGGTTTAGAGGAGATCCTCCTGAGAAAGTAACTTTTCAGTACAACTTGAGAGACTTATAGGAGTTTGCCAGACAAAGGGAGAGAGGCAAGAATATCAAGAGATCTTGAATCCTGGAAGAGACAACACTAAAACATTCATAGAAACCCAGTGTAATGGGGAAGAGTAGGGAGAAATGAGGCTGGAAGATGGAGAACTAGATAACTAGAGGTCAAATTAGGTTTCTAACTTTATTTTATTAAAACAGAGAGGACTGTTTTAAAGGAATATATTTAATATGCTTCAGCATCGTTTTCATTAAAACATCAATCAGTCTACTCATTGAAGAAGGCATTAGAATGGGGTAAGACTACAAATATGGAGACCAAACAGGAAGTAATGGAACTGATCCATATTTAACCATACTAATTAGCACCACCCTCTCCCTCAATCATCACTCTTATTGACATGACCCCTTAACTATCTCTTTAATGTGTTCACTCTTACCACATTAATCCAAGATATGTGGTATCTCATCTGAACTATGAGAATAGTCCCTGACTTGTTTTCCCAACTTCCAATCTTGCCACTCACTAATGCATTCCTTGTACTTGCAGGTGAAGGAATCTTTTTTGAACAGACATTGTTAGATCAATTCCTTATTTTGATCTTTCAATGATTTACCTTCCTATCCTTAACATAGCCTATCAGAACACGCAGGATCTGGAACCTGCCTTTTTATTTCATCTCACTCTTCTCTACACCTTCTTCTCTAATAAGCACTTCCTACATTTTTGTTCATTTCTCAACAATATAATGCTCTGTTTTACTCAGAGCCTTTCAACATGTACTTTTTTTGCCTGGAACACTTCCATACCTCTCTTACCTTCTTGCCAGTTAATTCTCACTTATTCTTCATATAGATTTGATAATTGAGAAATACTAATGATTGTTTCTCTTTTTGAGAATAAAATCTCCTGCTTCAATATTCAACTAAAAATAATTACGTGTTTTCTTGTTCGAGCATAAAAATTAACAAAAAAGAAGACATCATGACTTTCTTCTTTACTTCCATATTCCTAGAATAAAGGTAAGTGTTCAATAAGTATTTATTGAATTGATGTACTAGGGCATGAATGAACAGATGAATGGTTGGATGGACACATTTTCTCCCGTAAAAATCAGTTGCTTGGAGCCAATATGCCAAGAATATGATGGCTTGGTTTCATTCAGTGTTTTCTTTTTGCTATTTCCTCTAACAGATCGCCAATCATAAGGTATTTTGTATAATATACCTATGAAGTCTAACTCTGGACATATAAGAAACAACTATATCACATAAATTGACATGCTAGCTCTTTCATTCTAGTTGTATGTGTAGTTCTGCTAAGAATAACAATGTTTTATTGACTATCACTGTGTCACACGCTCAGTACTTTATACTGCTCAAGAAAAATCACAACATACTTTTCAGAAACACATGTCCTTAAAAATTGAGATTATTTACAATTTGTAAAGGGGAATCACTATTATTTTCCTTAGTTGCTTTTTGGGTTTAAGTGAATATTACAGTTTCTGTGCAGGTGTATCTTTCCTATAGCTAGGTGAATTATTTCTGCCAGACACAGAGTCATGTAATCACTATCCCAGCTCAGTTGTGATGACTGCAAAATAACATATGGGGTTACCTGAAGGGGAGATAAAAATTGTTTTATTTAAAAATGAGTATGACCAAACTTGCTTTCTAAACCTAGACCTTTCCAAGTTATGCTGACCACCACAATAGTGGCATAAACTTTGGGATGCGGGGAATGAGAGGTTGTCAGTTAAGGTCTGAAAACACTGGTTGGAGATGCAGTGCCAGGAGGAATTAAGTTGACTGAAATCAGGCACATGAAAACAAAAATTTTAGATCTGAGAATGTAGGTTGAATATTGCATTAAAGTCAAGCAATGAGTGGAAGTAAATCCAGAAAATAGAGTGAACTGTAAATTAGATCACCAGCAATAAAATTACTGGAGAGTTTAGGTACAAGTAGGAACTAATTCTGACACAACAGTCCATCCATCTTTTCTGCCATCTCTCTTTGGTATAGATCATTGTGAGTCAAGGAGCAAGGGAGAAATATCCATTAGGGGCCAACATGCCTATAAATGACACAAAATGCCTCTCCCAATTGAAGGAAATTGAGAATTAGCTTCCAGGCTTATCATTGAGCACAAATTAGTTTCTACATTTTTAATCATTTAGAATTTTTTAAATTATTTAAATCTTTCTTATTATTAAAACGTAATGATGATTTTATTATATATTATATATCCTAGATATTTCTTAGAAATCGCATCAGAGCAGCTCCAGAGAACACTAATTAGACAAAAATCTCAAAGTAGGAAAAGAAAATTGAGGATATAAATCATATTCAAGTTCATGAAGACAATTTAAACCAGGATCAAATGACATTGGTAATTAATCATTTTAGTAAATTACTTTAAATTGAAATAGTGTGATTAATAATGATGAAGTAGTTGTACACAAGCACAATAGCCTTAGTTCTTCCCTGTATATTTTGCTCTTTCCTTTTATGTTCACATTTATAGCTAAAGTAAAAGATTTTCTGGTGTGAATAATTTAATGTTGATTAACTGTTCTTGTGTATAGTGGTATAGATAAGAGTGAAGTAGAATTAAATACATTAAATAATTCACGGTTTATGAAGAATAAAAATGGAAGATTATCATTATCTGAGTTCTGAATATTTTTTCTTATTTGAATAGTAAGACAAGAGAAAATGAAAAGATCCAAAGAAAATATTCACCTTTAGTTATTTTTAATGACAGCATGTATTAGTGCCTTTTAAAACTTAACAAACTAGGAATGCAGTTCTTTTTTTTAAGAAAATAATATGTATCCTTTATCTTGAGAAGATATGGAGACTTTCCTGTAAAATATGTAGAGATCTTCAATCTATATGACCCATGTGCCAGCATACCTGTGCAGCTCTAGCACGTAGTACCTGTCTCACATTTACAACTTGGCAGCTACTCTTCTATAGGTTATTTTTTCCTGATACTCCCTATGATGGTTAATTTTATGTGTCAATTTGATTGGGCCATGTGATGCCCAGATATTTGGTCAAATATTATTCTGAGTACGTCTGTAAAAATGGTTCTGGATGAGATTAACATTTAAATTAGTAGACTGAGTAAAGCATACTGTTCTCCCTAATATGGGTGGGCCTTATTCAATCAATTGAAGGCCTGAGTAGAAATAAAAGACTAATGCTCCAATGAGTAGGTCAGAACTCTTTTTGCCTGGCTGTTTAGAGTTGGGATATCATTTTATTTTCTGTCTTCTGACTCAAACTAAAACATCTCCTCTTCCCAGGTCTCAAGCCTGCCAGCCTTCAGACTGGAACTACACCAGCAGTTCTACTTGATCTACAGTTTATCTAGTGCAGGTCTCAAGACTTGACAGTCTCCATAATCATCTTGTGAGACAATTCCTTATAATAAATCTCTCTCTCTCTCCCTCTGATAGATGATTGTCATTTGGATTAGGTTTGATTTTCTTCCTTATTTCTAACATTATGCAAAAGTGTTATATTCCTAAATTGACTAAAAGATCTTTTCCTGTAATGTCTCACCACAACTGATTTGTGTTGCGAAGAAAAGCTCTCTCAAACTTGTCACAAATAAAATACCAATCTTACATGTTTTAACATTGCCACTGATTGTATTGACCAAGTGCCACCTACAGTGCTTGGTATCATTGTTAATCATAGGCTTTATTTGATACTTGTAGAAGTACAAGCCTTGGTCATTGCACTAGTGGTTTTATTTGTGATATACAAAGTAGGATATGTAGGTAGGATATGATTTAAAATCAACTTTTCTTACCTTATATCATCACAACTGCTAGGGTGACATGGGGAAGATAACTAAGGCTCAGTAACTCTCAGAGATTTCTGGTTGCTCCACCAAGTAAGCAATTTGTAACAGATGAATTGTAGGTAAAGGTGAGAAAAATCTGCAATAACTAGTGGAAGAGAAAGAGTTGAATATCAGTTACTTATTTAATATCATCTGTAATAGCTACAATTAGGGTTCTACTGAACCTTTTATGTCATTTCTGTGCAGAGATTGTAGACGTTCATGGCCTTGCTTGGGAGTCCAAAATGGATTGGACTTAATGGAAGGCCTGTGGAGATCTGAATGATACAAGGGATGGAAGTAAATTTGAAAAAAGAAGACATTGGGTTGCAAAATAAGTGTGGGTTTGAAAATTCCCCTAAATGTAGCAAGTGTTTCTTCAATATAAGATGCTATCCAGTGTGTAATATTTATGGAAATCCCAGTGTAAATGCTTGAAAGGTCTTGAAAGGTAACCTAGGACCTGTACATCTTATAGGTCTGGGATGGTGTTATTTTTTATTTCATTCTGATAAGATTACATTATCTTCAGGAAGGAATAAAATAGGTAAAAATAAGGTAAATAAAAATAATGACATCCACACATTTATAATAGCTAAGTATATGTTAACATTTGAAAATCATTATTATAATATGTATGAAAGGCATACAATTCACCTAGTAAAATATAATTTTGTATGTATAAGGAGCTAATTTTTCAAAGATCAAAATGTATGTTTCTTTGTGTATGTATGTGTTTGAGTATTTGGATGTGTATGTTTTTATCTAAAGACAAGTAGTTCTTAGCTGAAAAATGTATGTATTTGTTATAGAACCCAGGAGTTTATGCGCAATTCTCATCTTAGGGATTGTAGAAGTCTCCCCACAGCATTCTTATTCACCACAAGTTACTCTAGAATCAATGAATCTGTTTGGCATCGTGTAGCCCAAGCAACAGGTCCTCTTGTACTTCAGTCTGGTCTTGCAGTGCCCTCCCTTTTTCTGAGTCCCACTCAGAATTCTGAATCTTCTGAGTCATCTAATAAATTGTCAAAGGAATGTTCCCAATGGCAGTCATTATACATCCATAATGCTCCATACTACCAAACACTGTGCCTACTTCTTTGTTTTAGGAAATCTATGATGCTACAACTTATACTGTAGCTTAGAGGTGATGTCAGAGTTTGCCTCAGACCCGTAAACTGTTAAATCTCCTAAATATTCATGGGGTATGAAGTTTCCTATTCTGGTACACAAATGTCTTCTTAAGGCATCAAAGTGTCTTTAACTCTTTCTTGTTATCTAAATCCAATTAAGATAAGGACATCAACATGTTGAATCAACTGGATCTTCTGCATATGTTCCAGTGATCAGGATTCCCACAGACTATATTTTTAGAAATCAATAGAAAAAACACAGCATGGAGATAAGAGAATGAATGAGAACTATTGCATTTCTCATGTGAAAGTAAATTGCTTTAAACCTTTACTGACAGGAGTTGGGAACAATTATTTTGCCAGTTCAATTGCCTTCTACCAAAGATTAGAAATACATAAACAACATTGTGCCACAAAAGCTGAAATTGGGATAGCCTCAAGATTAAGTTAATGATATGATAATAGCTCATTGTCACACTCCACATCCCATCTCTTTCCTTCTCCCAGGGAACAATGGCTACAGATTCCATTGGTGCAGGATCAGAAAGAAATATTAAATATGTGCATATATAGATATAATTTCTATATACTATAGATGAATATACTATACATAGTACAAGTATATAATACTATGTATATAGTAAAGAGCATACTATATATAATTAATATTTTACAGTGATATTCTATCACTACATGATCCTCTGTTGGTTGAATCTGTGGATGTGGAACTGCAGATAGGGAGGGTCGACTATAAAGTTCTAGGTGGATTTTCGACTGTATGTGGGTTGGCGCCCTTAAACTGCACCTTCTGTTGTTCAAGGGTCAACTAGTTAATATTTGATAGTACTAAATATATAGTTGCATAATGTTGCAGGGCTTACCATGTCCTTAATAGGATTAAAATGATCACACGCAATTCTATTTATCTAACAAAGAATGTGTAATCTCATCCTAGTACAGAATCTCCCAATTTTAGCCTATTATCTAGATAATTCTTTGTTTTTGAGAGCTGTCTTGTACATTGTAGGTGGTTTAGAAGCAATCCTGGACTCTACTAACTAGATACTTGTAGCTATCTTCCATTTGCAACACACTCACTCCCTCCCCACACATATAGAGAGTAAATGATACTTATGAATCTCCAAATTTTGTCCTGCTTTAGGACAGTCCCTTCACAATATTTCCAGTTTCATTAGCCAATTAGTCTCTATTTTCACTTATTCTTTGATCTACATTTTTGTCATTTTACATGAAAGAGCCCAGTTTTACAGTGATTGTTTATATAATATCAGAACATTATAAGCTAAGGGTGGTATTTAAGGGAAGTTTGCCGGGGGGAAAAATTGTATATGAAGAACAGAGGAATAAAGTACTCTATCCAACAGGTCAAATCTAAATGTCAAGGGGGAAGATCTCAATCATAAATGGGAAGAACCCTGAGATGCCAGGCCAAAGAACCAAAGAGAATGAGGTGAATAAAAATAACGATCACTATCTTTATTAAGAACCACATGAGTGAGGAAATGGACTTTCTCCAGTTGAGCATCAGAAAACATCTTGATTGCAACCTCGCAGAGGACCAAACTAAAGCCGTACTCAGATTCTTGACCTGCAGAAACTATAATATAATAATAGATGTGTGTTCCTTTGATCTGCAAATTTTGTGGTAATATTTTTTCACAGCAATAGATAACTTATACATATTTGGTATGGCATAGAAGTTGCATCCTAAGGCTTAGGGAGATTTGGAATATTAGAGAGAACTTATCTTATAAGACTTGCTCACCCACCTGACAGGGGTGGTGGTTTGGGAAACTGTAAATAGTATGGGAATTAATACCACTGGCTTGTTCAGGAAAATCATTGTGGGGCACAGGTCACTTACTACTATCTAGACAAAGACAAAACTGGTTATACATGTTAGTGTTTGGCTCTGGGAGGTCTTATATGCCTGTATAAGCAGTTTGTGAATTTCATCCTACAGTTATTGTGGAATTAGCATCTTTAAGAAAAGAATGATATGAAATAATATGAATATTATAGTCAATCAACCATAAGTAGATACAGTAATAAATTTTTTCTTGCATGATTTTGGATCAGTTATACACTCAAATCACCCTCGTAAATTGTTTTTGATTGTTTTCAACATATTAATATGTCTCTCAAAATACAACTTCAATGCAAATAGATTAAAAGTATATAGGGTTATATTTGTGACTAGGTTTGTAATTCCTTCTTTTAATGGACACTTCATATTGTTGAAATTGGGATAATTGATTGCATTAACCTCAGTATCTATCATGTATATAATTTAATGGAAAATAGCTCTTACCAATTCATTGTGAAAAGCATACTGAGAAGATGTCCAACAGTCACAAATTAAATAGAATGAGATGCATATTTTTGGCATGACTTTGAACAATTATACCTGACATGTCTGCCAACTAATGTCAATATGGCTCTATTTAAAAATTAAAAAGTTTTCTGTGCATAAAACATATTTTTAAACTACTTAGTATATAAAAATATAAATCAAGCATCCCTCTTCAGTGTTTAACATTTGTCAGTGTACAGATGCCTTAAGGTTTTGTCAGATTCATCTGTATGTAAGATTTATTATTGATACCATATTCTTGTATTTCACTATGAGTCTAGTAAATGAAATATTGTCAGCACTGAGATTCCAATGTGGAAAAATGAACTTAAAGATAACATATGGATCTTATCATGACCAATGTAAGCACTAAAGCTGAACTGAACCTTGGAAAACTTTCTATGGTGCTGAAAATGTTTATGGCACATGATGACTTCCTGAGAAAGAGGTTAAAAGGATGAGTATTGAGATAAGCTATTTTATTTAATAGTAGTAGAAAAGAAATTTAGCCAAATTATCCACATGAAACTCAAGAAAGGGAAAATAGACTACAAAATATTGTATTATGAAGGTTATCTTTAACTCTACCACTTCAAATGATAATATCTTCCAAAAACACTCTCAAAGACATACCCAGAAATAATATTTTACCAGCTATCTGGGCATCTCTTAGCTCAGTAAAGTTGACATAAAATTAACCATAACCAATCTTGTGATTTCCATTAGGCTTTGACATTCAAGCAATAGCCATTTATTCCGAATAAATTAATTTATTCTATTTCCACTAGGCTACAGTTGTTACACTATTGTGGAACTTAACTTTGGTTCTCCATATTGTAGCCACAGAAAATGCAGTATTTATTATCTTCACATTCACTACATTATCACTAGAATTTATTGATCTTATACAATATGAAACACAATAATTGCCTTCCCTACTCTATTTTTTAAATTTATTATCTGTCATCTGCTCTGCTATGTTGTAAGACAGTTCAGAGCTAGAGGCATGCATTACTCATCTTTGTATCACCAGTTTAAACAGATAACAATAATTTGATAAATATGCAGAGAATTTGAATAAATTGATTTAAAACTTATTTTCAGGATTCTCAATCATAAAATTGAGATACTAGTTACCTTTCCTCCTTATTACCTCATAAAGAGAATCAAATAAATGAAAGTGGTTTTATTATACAAGGTATAATAGTTTTTCTTGTTGAATGTTATACAAACATTTCAGTGATTTAATTTGTAAAGAATGATAGCATTTTACAGGAAAATATGCAGTTTTCAACTGAATGGCGCACAGGTTTGTGTGTGTGTGCCTGTGTGTGTGTTGGGGAATGTGAATAAGAAGGGTGTTTGAAGTTTTGGTTGTCAAGCAGCCAAGCAGTCCTTGATCAGCAGACAACTGCTAGATCAGCTCTCAACACTTTGATAGTTTTGACCAGGTAGAGTAACAACAAATCAAAATGGAATTAGGTCAGTACTTATGTAACAACAGAACACCTGAACTTTATTTTTGCATCAGTTCCTTTTTCCCCTAAGTCCCAAGAAGGCAATGCAGAGTGAGTCCTTATGAATGCTATGCACATAGTGGTCTATGTCACAACTGAGGAACCCCAAAGCTTAGGAAACACCCAACTGTATAAGGATGCTACTAACCAACCAACCCAAACTTTATCCCAGAGGGATCCATTATCATTATGATTACCACTCAGGAAACAAATTTCCCTCTGACCTGGAGAAAGGTACGAAGTTTAGCAACCAAAGTTATTTTATATGAAACGATCTCTTAATTTGAAAATGTAGTCTGGGATAAAAGTTATGATAAGACATGTAGAAACACTGGGGGGGACTGCCTCACAGCAATGTTAAGTAAGTATAGGCTCAAACCAGCAAGACTAATACTGCTTAGTTATCATTCATTAATGATTATGTTTTATCTAATCGAAGACAGTAGAAAACTGGGTAATGACTGCAATTTGGGGCTATATCCAACATATTTGCACAAAACTTGAAAGCTCTATGTTTGATCCTTTTAAAAGAACAATAAGATAATTGATGTAGAACAAGTGTGACACCCTGGCATGTATGATACATATTTTTTAATTAATAAACTTTATTTTTAGAGAAGTTTTAGGTTCAGAGCAAAAATGAGCAGAATGTACAGAGTTCCCATACACTTCCTCTCTCCACACCTGCACAATCTCCCCCAACTAGCGACATTCCTCATCAAGTACTACATTTGTTACAGTGAACCTACACTGATGCATCATTACCATCTGAAGTCCATAGTTTACATTAGGGTTTACTCTTTGTGTTGTACATTCTACAGCTTTTGACAAATATATAAAGACATGTATCCACCAATGTGGTATCATGTTTTGACAAATGTATAAAGACATGTGCCCACCAATGTGGTATCATGCAGAGAAGTTACACTGTCCTAAAAATCCCCTGTGCTCTGTTTATTTATCCCTGTCTCCTCTTCTACCCTTGGCAACCACTGATATTTTTACTGTCTCCATAGTTTTGACTTTTCCAGAATGTCATATAAATTGGAATCACACAGTATGCTGTCTTTTCAGATTGGCCTCTTACATTTAGCAATATGCATTTAAGTTTCCTCCGTGTCTTTTCATGGTTTGATAGCTCATTTCTTTTTACATGTGAATAATATTCATTGTCTGGAAGAACTATAGTTTATTTATCCATTCACCTACTGAAGGACATCTTGGCTGTTTCCAAGTTGGACAATTATGAATAAAGCTGCTATAAGCATCTGTGCACAGATTTTTTTTGTGTGGATATAAGTTTTTAACTCATTTGGGTAAATATCAAGGAGGATGATTACTGGATCGTATGATAAGAATCTGTTTAATTTTTACAAAAATGCCAACTTTTTTCCAAAGTGGCTGTACCATTTTGCATTCTCACCAACAGTGAATGAGAGTTCCTGTTTCTCCACATTCTCTTTGCCAGCATTTGGTGTTGGCAGTGTTTTGGAAAACTGCACTCCACTCAGAAGCCACGTTTTTAAAGAAGTCCAACGGAAAGTAAGTGTGTGTGTGTGTGTGTGTGTGTGTGTGTGTGTGTGTGTGTGTGTGTATTCCTACAAACTGTTAAGCACAGCTTTAAAAGTCTTTTCATGGCTGAGTAAATTGTATATTTCATTTCCAAATATTCCTCTAGTTATGAGAATTAGGGAGACTAAAAGTCAATTTACAATAAATGCTGTTTCATCGAATCTTTCTGCTTATATAGTTACTATCTGATACTATCATAGGAGAATGCTAACATGCAGAAGATGTTTGTGGTACTTACACTATAAAATCTTTTTTTTTTTCTGCTGCAATCAACAGCAAATGCTATAAAGCATACCTTCTGGTAATGGGACACCTCTGAATCTCACATCTTTTCTTCATGGAAAACCATGTGCCACTGAAAAAATCTGTCTGCCATGGGAAGTATGAAACTTCCCTTAATCATGGCAACACTCAAAACCAAACAAAATTAATAAGCAATGAAGCTATAGATTTATAAATGAATGATTTAAAAACCTTCAATATAAACTAGAAAAATGAATTTCATCACACAAAAAAGGTGATGCCATATTTTTCATCTATAATTCTAAAAAAAACAGAAAGGTACAGATCTTGGGAAGGGTGGAGATTTTACGGTGAAAGTGAAGATGTCTGACCTTATTTCCCATGCTGAAATTAATCTAGCCTTAATGATTACTGCAAACAACGTGAAACCAAAAAAAAAATTGATTATTGGTTTTAGATGAATTTTGTTGAAAATGCCTATGTGGTGCATTTTTTTTAACATCTTTGTTGGAATATAATTGCCTTACAATGGTGTGTTAGCTTCTGCTGTATAACAAAGTGAATCAGCTATACATATACATATATCCCCATATCCCCTCCCTCTTGCGTCTCCCTTGCACCCTCCCTATCCCACCCCTCTAGGTGGACACAAAGCACCAAGCTGATCTCCCTGTGCTGTGCAGCTGCTTTCCACTAACTGTTTTACATTTGGTAGTGTATACCTGTCCATGCCACTCTCTCACTTCATCCTAGCTTACCCTTCCCCCTCCCGTGTTCTCAAGACCATTCTCTATGACTGCGTATTTACTCCTGTACTGTCTCGAGGTTCTTCAGAACCTTTTTTTTTAGATGCAATATATATGTGTTAGCATATGATATTTGTTTTTCTGACTTACTAAACTTTTTGAATTATGGCTTTCTTAGGGTAGTAGTGGGTTTGCTGGGTCATATGGTAGTTCTATTTTCAGTTTTTTAAAGAACCTCCATACTGTTCTCCATAGTGGCTGTATCAATTTTCATTTCCTGCAAGAGCAAGCATTCCCTTTTCTCCACACTCTCTCCAGCATTCATTGTAGATTTTTGATGATGGCCATTCTGACTGCTGTGAGGTGAAACCTTGTTGTAGTTTTGATTTGCATTTCTATAATGATTACTGATGTGGCTCATCCTTTCATGTGCTTGTTGGCAATCTGTATATCTTCTTTGGAGAAATGTCTATTCAGGTCTTCCGCCCATTTTTGGATTGGGTTGTCTGTTTTTTTGATATTGAACTGCATGAGCTGCTAGTATATTTTGAAGATGAACCCTTTGTCAGTTGCTTCGTTTGCAAATATTTCCTCCCATTCTGAGGGTGGTCTTTTCATCCTCTTTATGGTTTCCTTTGTTGTGCAAAAGCTTTTAAGTTTCATCAGGTCCACTTTGTTTATTTTTGTTTTATTTCCATTTCTCCAGGAGGTGAGTCACAAAGGATCAGGCTGTGATTTATGTCATAGAGTATTCTGCCTATGTTTTACTCTAGCCTTACATTTAGGTCTTTAAGACATTTTGAGTTTATTTTTGTGTATGGTGTTAGGGAGTGTTTGATTTCATTCTTTTACATGTAGTTGTCCAGTCTTCCCAGCACCACTTATTGAAGAGGCTGTCTTTTCTCCATTGTATATTCTTGCCTCCTTTATCAAAACTAAGGTGACCGTATGTGTGTGCATTTCTCTATGGGCTTTCTATCCTGTTCCATTGATCCATAGTTCTGTTTTGTGCCAGTACCATACTGTCTTGATTACTGTAACTTTGTAGTATAATCTCAAGTCAGGGAGCCTGATTCCTCCAGCTCCGTTTTTCTTTCTCAAGATTGCCTTCGTTATTCTGGGTCTTTTGTGTTTCCATACAAATTGTGAAAGTTTTTGTTCTAATTCTGTGAAAAACGCCATTGGTAGTTTGATAGGGATTGCACTGAATCTGTAGATTGCTTTGGGTAGTATAGGCTTTTTCACAATGTTGATTCTTCTGATTCAAGGACATGGTATATCTCTCCATCAGTTTGTATCATCTTTAATTTCTTTCATCAGTGTTTTATACTTTTCTGCATACAGGTCTTTTTTCTCCTTAGGTAGGTTTATTCCTAGATATTTTATTCTTTTTGTTGCAATGATAAATGGGAGAGTTTCCTTAAATTCTCTTTCAGATTTTTCATCATTAGTGTATAGGATTGCAAGAGATTTCTGTGCATTAATTTGTATCCTGCTACCTTACCAAATTCGTTAATTAGATGTACTAGTTTTCTGGTGGCATCTTTAGGATCCTCTATGTATAGTATCATTCATCTGCAAACAGTGACAGTTTTACTTCTCCTTTTTAGATTTGGGTTCCTTTTATTTCTTCTTCTCCTCTGATTGCTGTGGCTAAAACTCCCAAAACTATGTTGAATAATAGTGGTGAGAGTGGGCAACCTTGTCTTGTTCCTGATGTTAGTGGAAATAGTTACAGTTTTTCACAATTGAGAACAATGCTGGCTGTGGGTTTGTCATATGTGGACTCTATTATGGCCTTTATGTTGAGGTAAGTTCCCTCTATGCCTACTTTCTGGAGGGTTTTTATCATAAATTGATGTTGAATTTTGTTGAAAGCTTTTTCTGCATCTATTGAGATGACCATATGGTTTTTCTCCTTCAATTTATTCATATGGTTTATCACATTGATTGATTTGCACATAGTGAAGAATCCTTGCAACCTGGGATAAACCTCACTTGATCATGTTGTATGATCCTTTTAATGTGTTGTTGGATTCTGTTTGCTAGTATTTTGTTGAGGATTTTTGCATCTATGTTCATCAGTGATATTGGTCTGTAGTTTTCTTCTTTTATGACATCTTTATCTGGTTTTGGTATCAGGGTTATGGTGACCTCATAGAATGAGTTTGGAAATGTTCCTCCTTCTGTTATATTTTGGAAGAGTTTGAGAAAGATAGGTGTTAGCTCTTCTCTAAATGTTTGATAGAATTCACCTGTGAAGCCACCTGGTCCTGGGCTTTTGTTTGTTGGAAGATATTTAATCACAGTTTCAATTTCAGTGCTTATGATTGGTCTGTTTATATTTTCTTTTTCTTCCTGGTTCAGTCTCGGAAGGTTGTGCTTTGGTAAGAATTTGTCCATTTCTTCAGGCTGTCAGTTTTATTGGCATATGGTTGCTTGTAGTAATCTCTCATGATCCTTTTTTTTCCTGCAGTGTCAGTTGTTACCTCTCCTTTTTCATTTCTAATTGCATTGATTTGAGTCTTCTCCATTTCTTTCCTGATGAGTCTGGCTAATGATTTATCAATTTTGTTTATCTTCTCAAAGAAGCACCTTTTAGTTTTATTGATCTTTGCTATTGTTTCCTTCATTTCTTTTTCATTTATTTCTGATGTGATCTTTAGGATTTCTTTCCTTCTGCTAACTTTAGGGTTGTTTTGCTTTAGGTGTGAGGTTAAGTTGTTTATTTGAGATGTTTCTTGTTTATTAGGGTAGGATTATATTGCTATAAACTTCCCTCTTAGAACTGCTTTTGCTGCATCCCATAGGTTTTGGGCCATCGTGTTTTCATTGTCATTTGTTTCTAGGTATTTTTTTATTTCCTCTTTGATTTCTTCAGTGATCTCTTGGTTATTTAGTAGCATATTGTTTAGCCTCCATGTGTTTGTATTTTTTACAGATATTTTCCTGTAATTGATATCTAGTCACATAGCGCTGTGTTCAGGAAAGATACTGATAGAATTTCAATCTTCTTAAATTTACCAAGGCTTGATTTGTGACCCAAGATATGATCTATCCTGGGGAATGTTCCATGAGCACTTGAGAAGAAAGTGTATTCTGTTGTTTTTGGATGGAATGTCCTATAAATATCAATTAAGTCCATCTTGTCTAATCTATCATTTAAACCTTGTGTTTGCTTATTTATTTGCATTTTGGATGATCTGTCCATTGATGAAATTGGGGTGTTAAAGTCCCCTACAATGATTGTGTTACTGTTGATTTCCCCTTTTATGGCTGTTAGCATTTGCCTTATGTATTGAGGTGCTCCTATATTGGGTGCATACATATTTACAATTGTTATATCTTATTCTTGATTGATCCCTTGATCATTATGTAGTGTCCTTCTTTGTCTCTTGTAATACTCTTTATTTTAAAGTCTCTTTTGTGTGATATGAGAATTGCTACTCCAGCTTTTTTTGATTTCCAGTTGCATGGAATATCTTTTTCCATCCCCTCACTTTCAGTCTCTCTGTGTCCTTAAGTCTGAAGTGGGTCTCTTGTAGACAGCATATATACAGGTCTTGGTTTTGTGTCCTTTCAGCCAGTCTATGTCTTTGGTTGGAGCATTTAATCCATTTACATTTAAGGTAGTTATTGATATGTATGTTCCTGTTACCATTTTCCTCATTGTTTTGGGTTTGTTTCTATAGGTCTTTTCCTTCTCTTGTGTTTCCTGCCTAGAGAAGTTCCTTTAGCATTTGTTGTAAAGCTGGTTTGGTGGTGCTGAATTCTCTTAACTTTTGCTTATCTGTAAAGGTTTTGATTTCTCCATTAAATCTGAATGAGATCCTTGCTGGGTAGAGTAATCTTGGTTGTAGGTTTTTCCCTTTTATCACTTTAAATTTGTCCTGCCACTCTCTTCTGGCTTGCAAAGTTTCTGCTGAAAGATCAGCTGTTAATCTTAAGGGGATTCCCTTGTATGTTATTTGTTTTTTTCCTTGCTGCTTTTAATATTTTTTCTTTGTATTTAATTTTTAATAGTTTGATTAATATGTGTCTCAGCGTGTTTCCTTGGATTTATCCTGTATGGGACTCTCTGTGCTTCCTGGTCTTGATTGACTATTTCCTTTCCCATATTAGGGAAGTTTTCCACTATAATCTCTTCAAATATTTTCTCAGTGTCTTTTTTTATCTCTTCTTCTCCTCAGGCCCCTATAATTCGAATGTTGGTGCATTTGTTGTCCCAGAGGTCTCTGAGACTGTCCTCAGTTTTTTTCATTCTTTATTCTTTATTCTGCTGCAGTAGTTATTTCCACTATTTTATCTTCCAGGTCACTTATCCGTTCTTCTGCCTCAGGTATTCTGCTATTGATTCCTTCTGGAGAATATTTAATTTCATTTATTGTGCTGTTCATCATTGTTTGCTTTCTATTTAGTTCTTCTATGTCCTTGTTAAACTTTTCTTGTATTTTCTTCATTCTATTTCCAAGATTTTGGATCATATTTACTATCTGAATAGTACAGTATCTTTACTCTGAATTCTTTTTCAGGTAGACTGCCTATTTCCTCTTCATTTGTTTGGTCTGGTGTGTTTTTACCTTGCTCCTTCATCTGCTGTGTATTTCTCTGTCTACTCATTTTGCTTAACTTACTGAGTTTGGGGTCTTCTTTTCACAGGCTGCAGATTTGTAGTTACCGCTGTTTTTGGTGTCTGCCTCCAGTAGCTAAGGTTGGTTCAGTGGGTTGTGTAGGCTTTCTGGTGGAGGGGACTTGTGCGTGTGTTCTGGTGGATGAGGCTGGATCTTGTCTTTCTGGTGGGCAGGACCACATCGGGTGGTGTGTTTTGGCATGTCGGTGATTTTTGGCAGCCTCTCTGCTAATGGGTGTGGTTGTGTTCCTGTCTTGCTAGTTGTTCAGCATAGGGTGTCCAGCATTGTAGCTTGCTAGTCATTGAGTGGGGTTGGGAAGTCTGGTGGACCAATGTTCTGAACTTATCTCTCCCACCTCAGAGGCTCAGGCCTGACACCCGGATGGAGCACCAAGACCATGTCAGCTACATGGCTCAGAAGAAAAGGGCGAAAAAAGAAAGAAAGAAGGAAAGAAGAAAGGAAGAAAGAAAGAAAGAAAAAATAAAGTTATTAAAATAAAAAAAATATTAACAATAAAAAAGTAATAAAAAAAAGAGAAAGACAAGAGCACCCAAACCAAAAAATAAATGCACCAATGAAACAATGATAACAAGTGCTAAAAACTGTACTAAAAAAAAAAAAAAAGTCAGGCAGAACCCTAGGACAAATGGCAAAAACAAAGCTATACAGGCAAAATCACACAAAGAAGCATACACATACACATTCACAAAAAGAGAAAAAGGAAAAATAATATATATTAAAACAAAGAGAGTAACCAAATCAATAAACAAATCTACCAATGATAATAAGCTCTAGATACTAAACTAAGATAAAGATAAAACCAGAAACAAATTAGATGCAGAAAGCAAACCCCAAGTCTGCAGTTGCTCCCAAAGTCCACCCCCTCAATTTTGGGATGATTTGTTTTCTATTCAGGTATTCCAGAGATGCAGGGTACATCAAGTTGATTGTGGAGATTAAATCCGCTGCTGCAGAGTCTGCCCAAAGAAATTTCCCTTTCTCTTCTTTGTTTGCACAGCTTTTGGGGTTTAGCTTTGGATTTTGCCCTGCCTCTGTGTGTAGGTAGCCTGAAGGTGTCTGTTCGCTGCCCAGACAGGACAGGGTTAAGTAGCAGCTGATTAGGGGACTCTGGATGACTCAGGCCAGAGGGAGGGAGGGGTACGAATGCAGGGTGATCCTGAAGCAGAGGCTGGTGTGATGTTGCAAGAGCCTGGGATGCACTGTGTGTTCTCCCAGGGAAGTTGTCCCTGGATCATGGGACTCTGGCAGTGGTGGGCTACACAGACTCCCAGGAGGGGAGGTGTGGACAGTGACCTGTGCTTGCACACAGGCTTCTTGGTGGCTGCAGCAGCAGCCTTAGCATTTCATGCCCGTCTCTGTTGTCCTCGGTGATAGCTGCAGCTAGTGCCAGTCTCTCAAGCTCATTTAGGCAGTGCTCTGAATCCCCTCTCCTCATGCACTCAGAAACAATGGTCTCTTGCCTCCTAGGCAGTTCCAGACTTTTCCTGGGCTCCCTCCTGGCTAGCTGTGGTGCACTAGCTCCCTTCAGGCTGTGTTCACAGCCAACCCCAGTCGTCTCTCTCGGACCTGACCTCCGAAGCCCGAGCCTCAGCTCCCGGCCCCCACCCGCCCCAGCAGGTGAGCAGACAAGCCTCTCAGGCTGATGACTGCTGATCAGCACCGATCCTCTGTGCAGGAATCTCTCCACCTTGCACTCTGCACCCCTGTCGCTGGGCTCTCCTCTGTGACTCCAAAACTTCCCCCCTGCCACTCCCTGTCTCCGCCCGCGAAGGGGTTTCCTAGTGTGTGGAAACTTTTCCTCCTTCACAGCTTCCTCCCAGAGGTGCAGGTCTCATCCCTATTCTTTTATCTCTGTTTTTTCTTTTTCCCTACCCAGGTACGTGGGGAGTTTCTTGCATTTTGGGAGGTCTGAGGTTTTCTGCCAGCGTTCAGTAGGTGTTCTGTAGGAGTTGTTCCACATGTAGATGTATTTCTGATGTATTTGGGGGGAGGAAGGTGATCTCCCCATCTTATTCCTCCACCATCTTGAAGGTTCCACAGCTGGTGCATCTTTGTGTTACCCAGATAAATAAAGTTGACTAATATATTTGCTCGGTGGAAAATTTATTATGTATTCCTTCATGCTATATTAATTTTTTATTTATTTTATTTGTGTATTATTTTCACATTGAATAATTAATTTATATCCTTGAAATTCTTCCATATTATATCATTTTAGATATGAATTGAGTATTTTAACAAACGTATAATACTTCTCAAACTCCACTAATTACGCCTCTTGCCAGATGTGAGGTCAGTACTGGCATGGAGTACTATCAACAAAATCAGCTTTGTCTTTTCCATGTCCCCAGTTAACATTAGACAGTCCCCTCCCTACATGGCTACCACCTATTTCTATAATCCCTACATGGCTACCACCTATTTCTATAATCCCTCTAGTTCAAGAGAGAGAGTAACATTTCACAGTTGCTAATATCTGGGTTGTCTCATATTTCCATTTTGTTTAGCTCTTTCTGTAATTTACATACTCTCAGAGTTAAATTCTTTGTACTTTACAACATAACAGAGGCATTGTTTCCCAGACTACTGCAGTCATATTTCCTGAGGACTACATACTGCAGAGTATAAACTCATGTTTTTAATAACAACTCTCTTTGAAAAGGTATATTACTAAGGTGGCATTTTTGTGTTAACATTATGATAAAACTACTAGTTTAACTAACCTCAGATATGGGTCATAGAAGATGCTCTACCTCAGTGATTCTCTAATCCATCTGTGCGTTTGTGGTGTGATAGGCATCTCTCTGACCTTGAACCTTGTTCTCCCAGGGACTGTATCTTAGCCTTTAATTAATGGCCTTTAAATATCTGGTTCCAGATATCCAGGTTCCTATTTTTTATTTCCTTTAAAAAATTTCATCATAATTCTAGATGCTCATAATAGTTCTGATGCCTGCTATTTAAATTCTGAAGACTTACACATCCCACCTAGTTTGATAAATTGAATATTATCATATCTTTCTATTTTATTTATGGTAATTGCACTTTAGTTATCATTTATTTCTGGTTTAATCTCTGGATATAATATATTTCCATTTACCTCTTTATAGGTTATTGTTACCCTGTCTGTACACTGGCATCACTGCTTATACTTCTTCCATAGCCCAACCTGCACCAAAACCCAGACACCTACCTAGAAATCCATTCCTTGTCCCAAGTCAGGACTGTTTGGCTGTATGTACATAGATATAAAGACATACACAATTGAATACAATAAAATAATTTCACTAGGCACATTCTCTTAACTTTGTTGATAGAAAAAGAACTCAGATGCTGCCTTAAAAGTTTCTCCAAGTTATGTTCAGAAAACTCTAGGGGCTGAGATCTTAATGAATTGAGCTTGATATTTATGAAGAATGTTCTTAAAATTATTGCTGTCATTCTGGATAAGTGACAAAGAAAACAATTTTGACATTCTAAAAACTAAATAGTTTTAGGTGGCATCAATAATTTGTTTCAATTTTAGTTTCCTTGTCTGACTCAAAATTTATATTTGGTTGTTTATCCATTACAGAGCAAATGGCATATTCATTTATTAAATATTTATTAAGTATTTACATGTGGTAAACACTATTCTGACTGAATATAATATGATATCATGTTCATATAACATGAAAATAAATGTTTGTAACATAATATAGTAATATGATTGGAGTATACACAGAATATTGTAGGAAAACTATATTTTTCTCAGGCAACTGGCCTATATCCTGCCTTGACTCTTTGGCATAAGATAACTTCAATTTCTTTAATCTAGTATTAAGGTGACCACTGTTAAATATTCTCATATCACTTCGTGTAAGTTTATTTATACAATCCCTTTGCAATCAACAATTTGTCCTCTATTCCCTGACTATGGTTTAAAATTCACCATCTTTTCATGGATTACATTTCCTTTTTTGGGGGGGAAACAATGTTCACTTTTTTTTCAAATTCTATCCACCATATGAGACCCAATCCCTGTTTTGTTTCATGAAAATTCCCCAATTTACTCTTGTCTATGACTGAACTCAGAGTATTTAATCTCTCTCTCATTTCTTCTATTATTTTTGTCTCCAAAACACTATTTCCCTCTATTATAATATATGAAATATCATGTTATGATTTTCTGTAATAAACCCTGAGGCTCTCCTGTACAGCTTCTATAATAACCTATAAACTACAGTAACTGTGTGGTTTTCCAGGACAAGACATATGTCAAGGCCTATTATAGTTCTTAGCACATAGTAGAAAATAAGTGTATGTTTTGTTTAATAGAACTGCACCCACTGGATACCATGTTGTATTGTAAATTCTTTAACATTTATGTCTTACCTCTTCTATTTTAGGAAGACTATATATTCCAGAAGGAGGAAACTAAATCAAATAGAAGTTTATGTAAACTAAGCACCTTTCTGTAGTGTAATTTGCCAATATAGAAGAGGCTTCTTAAAGAATATTGTAGTGAGTTTCTCAATACAAATTTGGGAAAAGAGGTGTGAATCATGAGGAAATTTAAAATATTTATTTTTGGAATACATAATTTTGAACAAATAAAATACACTTTGCACTAATTAGGGATTAATTCCTTCATTTGCTTTAGAATTAGTAAACCTTAGCTCATTAAGAAAAACATCCATTCATCAAACATTAATGAATGCTTACTATGTCATATACAGATATGAATCAAATTATCACAAAAATAGATGAGCACTAAAAATGGAGTTATTTACATTAATGTAGGGAATACCATTGTGTGAGAATCTATAATAAAGAAATCCTAAAGTTTGAGAGGAATGGGTCAAAGATTTATTCCCTTGAGGCAGACCTTGAGATATATTGTACAGAATGAGTAGTGATTCCTCATGCAAACAGAAACCATGTGGTGCTATAAAGCAAGCACCTTTGAAGAACTGAAATTTGACCAGAAATTTTGGGTCATCGATATTAAAGGGGAAGATAATATAAGATGTGTCCAGAGAAAAGGGCAGAAATATTCCAAGGATGGCTATAAGACATAGACATATTAATATTTTCATCTTTGTTTTATGCCTGAAGGTAAGCTCCTTAATATTATTAAACAGGAAATACAAACAAATTTGTTTTGAAAATATTCTTCTGGTACTCACTGGAGAAAAAAAATTCAGGGTTGCCAAAATGTCTGGGGGAAAATCCACTGTTGGTCTCTGACTCTAGTTCAGATGAGAGATAACAATGGTTTGGATTAAAGTTGAAGAAGAGAGCATTTGAGACGTGAGAAATATTTAAAACTAAGACTTAACAAGGCTTAGGGGAGAGGTTTGGGGCAGTCAATTAAATTTTGTATTAATTACTGTAACTGACACTATAAATATAAATGATAAAGTAGTGAAGTCAGAAAAGAGTAGATTTCAGATTACTGAAGAAATCCCACATTGTATGGCTGGGGGATAAAGAGAAGCCCATAAAAAAAACAAGACAAATAGTGTCCAGAAGAAAAATAACACAAGAAAGTGCAATCACATAAGCCAATGAGGGAATTTTAAAAACAAGAAAGAAATAGTTCTTTGGGTCTAGCAATATGAAAGTCATTGTTGATCTCATTGTTTTGAAGTGTAGTGTTATGGTGAGTGGGTGTAAAATGAGAAAATAGATCTAGTAATTTAATAAATTATTTTCAGAAATTTGAATGTATATAAAAGACAAAAGGTAAATCCATAGAGAGAGAAATATATAGTTTCAAGGAAAGGAATTTTTAAAGTCTGGTTTAAATAATAATGGAATAAATCCAGTTAAATGTAACTAGTAAAATACACAAAGCAAAGATAAGTGAAAAATAACTTCCCAGAGGAATATGGGAAGATTTAAAATATAACTGGATTGATTGGCTTCAGGTAGGGAGAGAATCACTTTCTCCACTGAAACATGATTTATAGAGGAGAGAATGGGTGGGTTTATAAGCTTGGATAGTGGAAAAGTTGATATAATTTGCATATGATATCTGTGATTTTTCTCTATGAGGTGAATGTGAAAGAAATGGTAATGATTTGAAGCTGCAAAAATGCTGGGAAAAGTTTGAAATAATATTTTAATTAATGGGAATAAAAGTTGACAAGAGAAATGAAATAGAATTTGTAGATAATTACATCAAAAAGGAATAGACTCCTACAACTAATAGATGTTTAAATATAAATATAGCAGTTGAGAGTAATATTCCATTTGTAGTATGACAGGAAATGGAATCGTAATACACATTGTTATTAAAATCAGTTGTTTAAATAGTATAAAAATGTGTTATTGTCAGAATAATAATTTGAGATACTAATTAACATAACCACATAGACCTGTGCATAAACACACACACACGCATGGCTTCTAAAACTCTTAACCCTTTCCTGATGTGGTTCATAACATTCTTTGACCCCCCCCGCCTAAAAAAAAAACCTATACAAAACAACCACTATTCCATGGGAATTATAAATAGTATTCCTCCTGTCATTATAGTAAATGCCTTGATTAGCCAATTTTGTAGCTCCTGGTTCTGACTCTCAAAGAATCTCCTATGTCAGCTATATTCCATGGACTTATATGACATAGATATTAGAGAATATGTCCAAAAGGTATGCACATATGTTTCAGGTTTGTGGTTACTTCAGTTTGCCTTTGAGTTTTATCAATCACAGACTTCTGCATGTCAGGCTTGTGATTTCTTTTACAATACAATTCCATCAATAGGTGACCAATCAGGTATATGACAAGTATTAAATAAAATTCCATCAGTAGGTATTCAATAATGTAAGTCAGCCAAAGATAACATTGACTAGCAATTTTTACTTCTGAAAAGTCTGCCTTTCATTAATAGATGAGCCATTCTTATAATACACCAAAACAAAGGCAAATTCACTAGAGTCCATAGTCTTGCCTGTAAAGATAATAACTGTCAAATAATCTTTGCTGAAGGGTTGGCTCCCATTGTCATAGAAAGATGCTTTAGTAGGAGACTTAAGAAATGCTGTGGCCACCATAGTTATTCTTTCTATGGCTTCCTTTACAAGTAACCTCTTATGACTGCTTTAGTTGGGGTGGAAAATCAAACACCAGCAAACACCAACTTGTGGAATGATTTCCAAAGTATATCAGACAAAAGTTTACCTATTGTTTTGCTATAGAATAACAAGGTTCACTAGATTCCCTACATGCAGTATTTGTGTTCTTGCTTTCTACCACTCAATGAGTAAGTCAAAATATTTCAAATTTTGTTATGTTACAAAGCCAATTTTTTATTACTTAGAATAAAGATTTAGCTGTCATAAAACACAACAAAAATGCCTACCACAAGAAAAAATTACAAATAGACAACTCCAAGTTGTCATACCCCCACAGAAATGTCAAAAACAAGCAGAAACTGTCAACAAACTTCAAGTGTGATAAACTCAAAGAGACCCATAGCAAGACAATCACAATCAAACCGTCAAAAGCTAAAGACAAAAAATCTTGAAGGCAGCAATAGAAAAGCAACTTTTTGCATGCAAGGAATCCTAAGTAAGATTAAAGGTTGGTTTCTCATCAGAACCTCTGGACACCAGAAGACAGTGAGATGACATATTTAAAGTGTTGGAAAAAAAGAAAGAAAGAAAGAAAGAAAGAAAGAAAGAAAGAAAGAAAGAAAGAAAGAAAGAAAGAAAGAAAGAAAGAAAGAAAGAAACACACACTTGTCAATGAAAAATTCTATATCTGTAAAATTATTCTTGAAAATGAGTGTAAAATTAAAATATTCCAAGATAGACAAACCTGAGAGAGTTTACTGCCACTATATCTGCTCTACAAGAAATGTTAAAGGGAGTCTTCCAGGCTGAAATAAAAAGACACTAGACAATAACACAAAGCCATATGAAGAAATAAACATCTCTGGGAAGATAAATGTAAGAGGAAATATAAAATCCATTATAGTTGTATTTTTGCTTTGTGACTCCACTTTATATTTCCTATTGGATTTAAAATAAAAATGTACAAAACTAATTATAAATATATGTTACTGGGCACAAAATGTGATTTAGTAATTTGTAACAAAAACATCATAAGGTGGGAAGGAGCTGTATAGGAGCTGAGTTTTTGTATGTTATTGAAGTTAAGTGGATATCAACTGAACTAGTTTGTTATAAACAGGATTTTTCAATACAATCTCCATGTTAACCACAAAGAAAATATATTAAAAACTATACACAGAAAGAAATGAAAAGGTAATCCAAATGGTTCACTAAAAAAATCAACTAAATATGAAAGAAGATGGTGATGGAGGAAGTGAGGGAAAGAAAAAGTTATGTTACAGCCAAATGGCAGACATAAGTCCTACATTATCAGTAATTGCTTTAAATTTAAAGGATTTAATTCTCTAATAAAAAAATAACTATTGGGAGAATAATTTTTTTAATGTTCCAATAACATAGGGTCTACAAGAGATGCACTTAAGATATGAAGACTCAAATAAATTGAAGATGAAAGAATAAAAAATATATATTCCATGCATATTTTTGGAAAAGAGGACTGGGATGGCTATAGTAATATCAGACAAAATAGACTTTATATTAACAATTTTACAAGAGACAAAGAAATACATTATACTGATAAAAAGGCAATCTAATCAAGAAGATATGAGTGTATATATGCACCAAAAAACAGAGTCTCAAAATACACAGAGCAAATACTAACAGAATTGAAGGAAGAAATAACCTATTCTACAGTAGCAGATGGAGATATCAATACACCACTTTTAATAATGGATGAAGCCTTTGGTCAGAAGATCAAAAAATAAATGTAAGACTTGAACAACACTATATACCAAATAGACTTAACAGGCATATAGAAAAACCCACCCCAAGACAGCAGATATACATTATTTTTAAGTGCATATAGAACATTCTCTAAGATAGATCATATATTAGGCCATAAAACAATCCCCAATAAATTTAAAAATTTGAAATCATACAAAGTATCTTTTCTAACTACAATGGAATGAACCTAGAAATCATAGGAGTAATGGAAAATCCACTAATATGTTGAGATTAAATAATATACTATTGAATGACCAATGGGCCAATAGAAGATGTCACAAGTTAAATTAGAAAATACTTAGAGATGAATGAAAATCCAACACACCAGAAATATAAGATGCAGCACAAAAACCTCAAATCAATAACCTAATTTTATACCTTGAAGAACTAGAAAAAGAAGAGCCAATTAAACACAAGCCCTGTGGAAAAAATGAAAAAAAAATATAGAGGTGACAAAATAGGCATAAGAGGAATAAATGCTGAGATTTGTTTCTAAAAAGGTGGTTTTCTTCATTGTACTTCCCAGTGAGATGATGAATAAGGGAAAAATTAGAAAACACATTTTTCAGGGGATCTAAGAGCAGAGACAACCTCTGCCTTACTTTCTTAGTGGAATTGTCTTATAGCTAACTTGACATTGTGTGAGTTTCATAGAGATTTGTGACTATGTAGGGTGTCTAGGCTTGGAGGCTTGAAATAGAACTCAAATAATTATGGTGCTTGTCATGGACTATGGAACAATAAAGTATTTTGCATTGCTATAAAAGCATAAATATATATTTAGAATATGGGTTTGTGACCAAATAAAGAGAAAATTGACACTATAAGACTGATTAGAGGAAAAAAGAGATTAATGGAGGATTCCAAGGGGGTTGATGACACTATTCCTTGACACTTTGTGATGCACTGAAATTGTAGAGTGAGAACATGAAGTGATTCAGATCATATTTGTTACAGGTGTAATTAAAATCAAGTCTAATGGCAAAATGAAGATCACATATAGGAAACAAAAATTTCAGAAAGTTCTCTTTCTGATATTTCATCTTTACACACACTGAAGGAGGTTGTCAGTGTGTGCTCTCACCCTCTGCCTAAGACTGCTGCAGTTTACTCTTTTTTTTTTCAAATTTGAACATCTGATTTCTTTCTTTTGCTTTTTTTTAACATCTTTAATTGGAGTATAATTGCTTTACAATGGTGTGTTAGTATCTGCTTTATAACAAAGTGAATCAGTTATACATATACATATGTTCCCATATCTCTTCCCTCTTGCATCTCCCTCCCTCCCACCCTCCCTATCCCACCCCTCTAGGTGGTCACAAGCCACCTAGCTGATCTCCCTGTGCTATGCGGCTGCTTCCCACTAGCTATCTATTTTACGTTTGGTAGTGTATATATGTCCATGCCACTCTCTCATTTTCTCACAGCTTACCCTTTCCCCTCCCCATATCCTCAAGTCCATTCTCTAGTAGGTTGGTGTCTTTATTCCCATCTTACCCCTAGGTTCTTCATGACCTTTTTTCTTTCTTTCTTAGATTCCATATATATGTGTTAGGATACGGTGTTTGTTTTTCTCTTTCTGACTTACTTCACTGTATGACAGACTCTAGGGCCATCCACCTCACTACAAATATCTCAATTTCGTTTCTTTTTATGGCTGAGTAATATTGCATTGTATATATGTGCCACATCTTTAGCCATTCATCCGATGATGGACGTTTAGGTTGCTTCCATGTCCTGGCTATTGTAAATAGAGCTGCAATGAACATTTTGGTATGTGACTCTTTTTGAATTATGGTTTTCTCAGGGTATATGCTCAGTAGTGGGATTGCTGGGTCGTGTAGTAATTCTATTTGTAGTTTTTTTAAGGAACATCCATACTGTTCTCCATAGTGGCTGTAACAATTTACATTCCCAACAACAGTGCAAGAGTGTTCCCTTTTCTCCACACCCTCTCCAGCATTTATTGTTTCTAGATTTTTTGATGATGGCCATTCTGACTGGTGTGAGATGATATCTCATTGTAGTTTTGATTTGCATTTCTCTAATGATTAATGATGTTGAGCATTCTTTCATGTGTTTGTTGGCAATCTGTATATCTTCTTTGGAGAAATATCTATTTAGGTCTTCTGCCCAAATTTGGATTGGGTTTGTTTTTTTTGTTATTGAGCTGCATGAGCTGCTTATAAATCTTGGAGATTAATCCCTTGTCAGTTGCTTCATTTGCAAATATTTTCTCCCATTCTGAGGGTTGTCTTTTGGTCTTGTTTATGGTTGCCTTTGCTGTGAAAAAGCTTTTAAGTTTCATTAGGTCCCATTTGTTTATTTTTGTTTTTATTTCCATTTCTCTAGGAGGTGGGTCAAAAAGGATCTTGCTGTGATTTATGTCATAGAGTGTTCTGCCTATGTTTTCCTCTAAGAGTTTGATAGTGTCTGGCCTTACATTTAGGTCTTTAATCCATTTTGAGCTTATTTTTGTGTATGGTGTTAGGGAGTGTTCTAATTTCATACTTTTACATGTACCTGTCCAGTTTTCCCAGCACCATTTATTGAAGAGGCTGTCTTTTCTCCACTGTATATTCTTGCCTCCTTTATCAAAGATAAGGTGACCATATGTGCGTGGGTTTATCTCTGGGCTTACTCTTGACTACTTAGAACAGGGGTCCCCAACCCCCGGGCCGCATACCGGTACCGGTCAGTGGCCTGTTAGGAACCGGGCCGCACAGCAGGAGGTAAGCGGCGGCGAGTGAGAGAAACTTCATCTGCTGCTCCCATCGCTTGAATTACTGCCTGAACTCCCCTCCGTCCCTGGTCCATGGAAAGAGTGTCTTCCATGAAACTGGTCCCTGGTGCCAAAAAGGTTGGGGACCGCTGACTTAGGTAACCATTTCAAGCTCTTTCAGCTCCTTGCTTTCCACCTAATATTACTACTGTAGTTGAAGGCTCAGTTAGAGAAGAGCTGTGGTCTCTCTTCTCAGGGGAGACACTGTTTTCATATCTGTTTTTTGCCATTTAAAGAGTGCAAGTCTGTAAACACGAGATCGGAGCTGGGATGTTGGCTGGGGTTTATGGGTGTGGATGTGGGGTAAATCTAATTTGAGAGGCTGATACAGATGAGATAGAAAGGGCTAGCATAAACCATTCTCTCTATGCAACCCACCCCATCTTATAACTTTCTTTGGATAAACCATGATCCAACTGGAAAAGTGCCAAATAAACATAAGTTGAATGAATAATTCCTCACAGAGGTTTTACTTTATCCATGAATACATACTTTGGTTTAAAGCAGGAACTATATATGTGTTTGTGGGTATTCTGAATTATATATATGACTGACAATCAAAGTGCCTAATTTTTAACCCAGTATCTGTCTATCTTAGCTTTGTAATGTTTGATAAATCAGTTATCCCTTAATGACATTTTTTCATACATAAAATAAGGATAACAATTTCTATTTTCTCAGATTTTCTAAGGATTAAATAAAATAGTTTTATGTGACATCCCTAGCAAAGTGTGTGATATACAATATCTGCTTAATAAATTCTAAAACTTCCTTATTGTCAAACCAAGGCATATCTAGGTGGGTCCTTCCTGTCTTTAACAAGAGAACCTCTTCCCAGACCTTTTCTTTAGTTCAGTGTTTCTGGGTCTTGACAAATATTTCAGATTATATTTACATGTAGGCATATGACCCGTGATGATATCTTATCTCCTCACTAGAGAGTACATTTGAATTATGACATGTTATAGGTATAATATTTAATCTGGTACAAGTTAATGAAGTGATTCATTCTTATTTTTATGCCACCATATATTACAAATAACATATACCTGTTATTTGTAACATTATAATTGATATACCTTATAATCAATATTTAAAGATAAGTTTTCCTGTAGACCATCCCATAGATAGCAAGTTAGTTTTATCATCTCACAAGACAGTTCCAAACAACTGGTAAGGACTGTCTTGATGTCAGTATGTTGAGGAATGGGAAGTGGCATATTATTTCATTCAGAAGTAGGACTCTAATTGACTACAAATATCCACCAGTAGGACAAGAGGGACTGTGGTGGCTTGCACTCCAGGTTATTTGCCATTCCTAGATTATTTTGTTTCACTTTCTAACATTTTATTGAAATAAGACAGCTTATCATATTAATGAGTGCTTAAAATCTATAAAAATACTATGTGCTTTGGAGTAAAGAGCCACATATAACACATTTCAATTCCTAATATGCAATAATATTTATGTTTTAACTTTTTTAAACTAAGAAGTCTAAAATTTACTCCAGTAAGCCATATTTCAAACACAAGGAACCTAAGCAGTAAGCAAGCTTTTCATTCAAATGTGCATAAGCAAACCTTTGCCTTGATTAGAGATGCAATAGACATTACTTTGCAGTGCTCTGTAACACATAAAGAACTTGATTAATGCATCTGTAAATGATATTGAGAGAACCTATATTATCTATACATGTGCATGAATAAAACAGTTTTAATTTGAAGAAAAAACAATATTTATGATTGAGGCTATTTATCTTCTTAAGGGATAGAGCCAAGAAAATTAATTATGTTCTCACAACGATTAAAAATAGAATTTCACCTAAATGACCTCCCTTGCTTACCTTTAACAAAAGGATGAGCATATATTTGAATAGTTTAATGCATCCATTCTTCATTACTTGGATATCACATAATGAAGTCTATTATTTTCTAGTAAATACATCATATGTGAAAAACAACCTATGAAACAAATACCTTTTTTGTTCAATAAAGCATCAAAAAAGTTAATGCTTTGTAGTTATGTGAAAAATTAAAGGAGGCATTATATTAGAGAATCAAATATTTAAATATAAATTTAAAATAGTTCTTAATATAATTAGCAAGAAGAAATGTTTCCAGCAAATGAGTATTACACAGTAACTTTGTAAAATGTATTTTATTCATACTAAGGATTTTTTTTTATGGAAAAGACCAGATTAAACCAAAATTTAAAGTCCCAATACAGGATTTTTCCTTCATTGGGACACTTAAGCTATGAATAGCCCCATATTTTGCCACATAATATGTTTCTCTTTGTTGTCCATGAAGTTCAATGAAATCTGAATCATAACTTTCAGTATTATTTTACATGTGAATATTCAATTTTGCCCCTCTCCCCCTTCCCTCCCCCCACTGGTAACCATTAGCTTGTTCTCTGTATCTGTGAGTCTGCTTCTTTTTTGTTATATTCACTAGTTTGTTATATTCTTTTAGATTCCACATGTAAGTCAGACAGAGAAAGACAAATACTGTATGATATCACTTATATGTAGATCATATGATTTTTATCTTTCATTCTATTAGTATAGTGTATCACATTTATTAACATATATACATCAAATTATCCTTGCTTCTCAGGAATAAGAATGTGATATTTAAATAGAGGAAATGATAGGAGCAAGATTCCATGGTAGGGCAGTATGGGATTTGCTTAGGAGATCAGAATAATTAATTTTTGGAGTCATTTAAGGCTCTTAAGAGCCATTACATACATCTCTTACCAAGTCCTAGATAAGGGACATCATCTTGGTAGCTTAAAATTGAAAACGATGGGAATATTTACATCACAGAAATCATCAAATATTATAAATCAGTGCCTTCCTCTCCACCCACCCAAACTGAGACCTGGTTTACCTGTACACCACTGAATCAAATAGTTTGGTTCAGATCCTATTTTTCACTACCTCCTAACAACAATGTGATGTTGGATATTTCTTGACCACTATGACTTTGAGATTTGTCTATAAAATGGGGATAATAGTAAAAGAAATAGCTATTTTTAGTTGTGTTATCATTATTGTATGACATTATCAATGTAAAGCATTTAGAACACTGCTTGTTACTTACTGGATACTTGATAAGCGTGTGCTAAAGTAACATTTATTATTATTTTGCTTGAAGATTTTCAGAGACTGCCATGCTATACTGCTAGATAGGGCAGTTGCAGAGCAACATGGTTTAGGAAAGTTAATTTGGCCCAGATGTGGAAGGTTCATTACAGCTTTACAACTCAGGGTTGTAGAGTTCAGCAATCCATTTATATCAGTGTTCTTAAGGGCATTCTGAGCAGTCAAGGGCAGCCATGCTTTTGCAAAAATTTTGTTATTCATCACCCCAAAGCCAAATGGCTGATTTTGGCACACTGATTTAGTCATGGACACAAAGAGTAAAGACCCAGGAATAAGAAGACTTATTTCTGAAATGTTGTGTAGCTCTGATTACTCTGTCAATCCCATTATAAGCTGAGCTTTTTCTGAAGCAGAACTTGAATAGGAAAATAATATTTCCAAGCATAATTAAGAATTAAAGTCCCAACAAATTAGATTTGCATTTGAGTCTGAATAATGAACCCAGTACCATAAATATGTTTGGGTATTCATTAAAAGTTTCAGGTGACTTAAATGTGAATACAACACAGTCTCTAATCTGAATGATGTTCAATGTATTTATGGTATGTGGATTTACACACATAAATTTAAAAGTAAACATGTCTCCTTAAGCCATGACAAAGGATGCTAAAGATTCAAAATCAGAAATTCAGCTTGGGTAGTAAAAAAGTCTTCTTAGAATAGATAAAATTTGATAACAATTTGACAGGTAGAGAAGAGAAACAAAACAGAGATATTGCCTTATATGTTATGTCTTGGAATCATGAAAAGGCTGAAATTTAATGGGGAAAAGGTCATAAAATACATAAGAAAAATAATACTGAAAGGTCATGTAAGCAGGGATAAAAATATTTTTAAAAATCTTATTTAATTTATTTTATAGATTATCTTTCTATGTGCTAAAGTAAAATTTGATAAGAGAAAATGGTACCTTGAAATATTTCTTATAGCTATTTTTATACTTGGCAAAGTATGAACATTTTATTATGGTTATTATTATCATTATTATAAATATATTAATTACACAGGCAGGCAGAAATACTGCTTTTAAGCAGATAGACACTATATGAGCACATCTCAAGGTTGAAAGCAGATTTTATGTATATATTGTCTTTATGAGCAGTTGACATTTTATGGAGCACTTTGTTTTATGATGATAAAACTAGCATTTAATGGGTATATATTAATATGTGCCAAATTCATATATATCATATATTTAATGTATAATTAATATGCATTCTTAATATATACTAATGGATATATATTCAAGTGGAATGAAGAGTTTAGGCAAAAATTAGCAATAACTACATGTTTTAAAATCCTAGTATTCTACACTGTCCAAGGTGTGTAAGGAAAACTTTTAATGGACAAAAATCCCTTGGTGATCATTTTGTTACTGTCTGTTTTGTTATGAAATAATAAATTATAGGTTTTGTGGAAGCCTTAAGTTCATTTTAAATATCTATCTCATTCTTTTTTTGTTTTGTTTTTGTTTTACTTGCGGTACGCGGGCCTCTCACTGTTGTGGCCTCTCCCGTTGCGGAGTACGGCTCCGGACGCACAGGCTCAGCAGCCATGGCTCACGGGCCCAGCTTCTCCGCGGCATGTGGGATCTTCCCGGACCGGGGCATGAACCCGTGTCCCCTGCATCGGCAGGCAGACTCTCAACCACTGCGCCACCAGGCAAGCCCTATCTCATTCTTTTTAAAAAATATACTTCACTCTTTAAAACTTGATGTGACAAAAACTTGCTATCTGGTAAGCAAGCCAGTCCATTATTCTAATAAAGGCCTGTGAAAATATTGCTACAGTTTTATGTAACCACCAGCAGTGGTAGTAGCTTTTTTTCCACCATTCTCTGGAAGTTAAATATTTAAGTGTTCCTATGTTACTGTTCCTATTTATAAAAGATGTGAAAATGTGAGCCTACATCTTATTCTCAGTCTTCATAAATCATTTACACTAATTTTGTTTTAGGTTTGAATCTAATTCCTACAAGCATTTTTTCAAACTCTTAGTTGAAATATAATTGTAAATTTTCACAAATTTAACACAATTACATACCAACATATAGATCAAGAAATAGAATATTAATAGCATCCCAGTATTTACACTGGTTTTATTTCTTGTGTCTCAATTCTTTTAACCTCATTGTTGGCTATGTTATTTGTCCCTGTCTCTGTCTCTCTCTGTCTCTGCCCCTGTCTCTCTCTTTCTGGGTGAGAGCATGGAATCCAAGAAATATTGCTAACAGTGTCAGTAGGGGAATTCATCCTCCAATATATTTTGTTTTTAAAGTATTTTAGGTTAAAACTCAGCAAGGGGGCTTCCCTGGTTGCACAGTGGTTGAGAGTCCGCCTGCCGATGCAGGGCACACGGGTTCGTGCCCCGGTCCGGGAAGATCCCACATGCCGCGGAGCAGCTGGGCCCGTGAGCCATGGCCGCTGAGCCTGCGCGTCTGGAGCCTGTGCTCCACAACGGGAGAGGCCAGAACAGTGAGAGGCCCGCGTACCGCAAAAAAAAAAAAAAACCTCAGCAAGGAACTTTATATCAGCCATGATGCTAGAGTCCAAAACCAATTATATTACGCAGATGAAGAAAATATTTATTTAGCAAATACCCTGTTCTTTATTTGACAACTTCAGCTGACATGTTTCCAGAAGGTTAAGAAAGAGGATAATAATGAATAATGTGTACAATATTCTCTGAATTTAATATATTCACTCTTAATGATTTAATATGAAGAGATTAGATTTAAACCCTCATATCACACAATACTTATATTAGCAAGACCACTGGAAATTGATGCTATAAAGTATTAATACTTTTCCTGAGGCCCTCTCAGAAAGCAGAATGAGTCATTAACTCAGTTGCCAATGGATAGTTAATTGTTAATATTTATTCTAAGTATTCAATATGTTTTGATTCTTTACTTCACAACTAGTGTTCCTCCACAATTGTAAGGAATAATAGGCAAAAAAAAGTAAATTCATTTTATTAATTTTTGAATTTTAACTATTCAAGAACTATATTCAGTAATTTTTGGTCCTATTCATGTTTTTTATCTCTTCATTTGCCAAATTTTCCTTAGAAAAATGTCAAGAAATTGCATTTTGTTTCTAAATAATAGCAATGCAAAAAGTTCAAATAATCAGACAACTAGTTTAGATAAAAAATTTTGACGGATTCTTTTCTATACCAAATTGAACAATAATCCAGTTAAAAAGTCATTCTAATTTGTTATATGTACATATATTATGGATTTTCTAATCAAACATGTTATTCGGTAGCTCTGTGAAGACGAGTTTGAGGTAAGCCTCTTTGGTAATCTTTGACTGGTGTAAAAAACTGATTTGAAATACTCAGAATGTTCAGGAATCTCTAAGAATCATACAAAAATGTCACTAAACTAAATCAGAACACTAATTTTAATAGCTTTTTTATGAGAAGTTTAAAAAGTTAAACTTTTTTTAATGGTGTGTTTTTTTTCCCCAGCTGTATTTGCTTAAAATTTCTTAGCTATAAACTGTTATTGATGTGACATTTAAGTGTTCAGTGTAAATGCTGTGATGAAATTCTATAAACATGAATTATACATTTTCTATATTCAGTCTTTGTTCTAAGAGCTTTTCATGTTATGTGTTATCTTTTTTTGTTCTATAAATAGATGGAGTTGTTGCTACTACTGGTAATAAAATGTGTGTGTGTGTGTGTATGTGTATAGATGGATGAATATGTATACATGTACTCATGTCTATACATACACATTTATATATATTATGTATAGACATGGATTCTATATATATATACACACACATTACATATGCACATTTCATGCATATAGACAGATAGATTGCATTCATAACATAAATGGGCTATATTTGTTCTATGTGATTGGTACACTTTAGGAAAAATACATTTACTTAGAGTACATTCCGTTATATGCAATTAAAATCTTATTATATAGTAAGTATTACAAATACAAGTAAATTCTCAGTAGTTAAAATGTAGATAAAGACAATTATAAGTAAGACGTCTGACACATGAGAGGGTGAGAAGGAAGGTAAAACTCTAGCCTACATTATCATTAGAGGTGCGACTTAGGATAACTTCAAAAAGTATATATCCGAATAACATAACTAACATGCAGAATTTTACAAAGAAAAATCTGCAACAAGTTCAAGGTTTTTCAAAGGAGCTTCTATATTTAAATTTAAAATCATTAAAACTCAGTGACTTAATTTAGCTGAATTTAATTGTTTTTTGTATTTCCCCCAGTCAGAAGACCAGGTCACTTTGTGTCAAGGTGAGCAGAGAATTCTATAACTTAAGATTCTCAATAAAAATGAAATCATCTCCAGTTCTCCTCAGTTAGTTTCTCGTATTTGTCAGCAAGAGTACCTGAAATACTCTTTTCTTATTGTGGTAAGAACACTTAATATGAGATCTACCCTCAGCAAATATCTAATTGTACAATGGAGCATTGTTAAACATAGGCTTAAATCTGTGTAGCAGGTCTCTGTGTCATCACAGATCCCAAGATATTAGACGATTTTCAATTGAAAATGAAAAAGCCTATTATTTAAATCACACATACATACACATGCACACACACACAATAGGCTAAAACTTAAATAATATTATGTACAAATTTACATTTTACATTTACTTACTTCCATGTTTGGCTGTAACAAAAGTACTTATAACCACTTTCTCAAACATTTAGATTTATACAGCAATTGTCATATTTTTAGTTTATATTTCTCTAGTTCTCAATAATTCACACAGCTGTGTTCAAAATGATAAGCAATGTATCTCAATGTTTCAGACAATAATTTCAGATTTATGGAATGTTATGAAGATTTAGAGAAGGTTTTTAAATTGATTAAAAAGTTTCAGATTACAAAATAAGCTTCACTGTAATGGTAAAGATTGACAATAAGCTCTTAAAGTACCACTTCCAAAGAATTCTTTTTCAACCTCACACAGGTCCATTAAACCTTAGATCCTTAGGCCATTATTAAATTATTAACAAAATATTAAAAATTCTTACTCATCAATATGAATATAAATTTTATCATATGTATGTGAAATACACATCATATACCTTTCATATATATTATAGCAAATCTATTTTATGTCACACCTGTATTGATGCATTCTAAATTACATTAAAAATTGAGGCAATGATCTTGATAGTTCTGTCATATTTATTGTCCTATTCATCTCTATCGCTATAAAATGTTGGAATTTGGCTGGAATTTTTGAAAAGACTTAGATAAATTCCCACTTAAATTATGTCTACCAATGTACATTGAAAGCCATATATCTAATTTAGTAGAAATAATTTGATAAATATTTGCCTATAATTAGTCCTTACTTAACTTATGTATTTCATAACTAAGGTCAAAGAAGACATGGGCTTGATGCAAATACAAGTTAGCAGGTGTAAGTGTTAGGGGCGAGGTATTTCTTTCTGCTCAATGAACCTCTCAGAACCTAAACATTTTCCATCTTTCCTCACCTAGATACCACTTTGACTTTGGAAGAAAAAAGAAAGGAGAGAAAGGAAAAGTAAGCGAAGGTAGGAGATAAAATGTAAAATATGTCCAGAGTTATTTGTACGCACTCAGACTGGGGGTGAGATATAAAGCTAACATAAATATATAAGATGCTAATTTAGTTCTCATTTCTTTAGTAAAGAAGTAGTTCAATGAGAAATCAATAGTAGATAGTAGTTTAAGAGTCAATCCACATCTATCAATTCTTCAAGTATTCTGATTCAATTTTCATACAGAATTCTACTGATGCTTCTTTCCTATTTCCTCATTATCTTCCTGACCTACAAATACATAGTCTTCCCAGGAAATTATCCTAGAAATGTTCTTCTTCTCCATTTACCCCATAGGTAAAATATAATTTTTATGCTGATCCCTCCCAAATGTATATTTGTTATCCTTAACTCCCCCTGAACTCTATTCCTATCTAACTCTATATTAGACTCCTGATTCTCTTCCTCCAAAAGTATTCCTTCATTCTAACCAGTTGCAATAAGTGGAAACCCATTCTTCCTATGATTAGAACAGAAACCTTAGAAAATTTTCAATTTATCTCCTTTTCTCATCCAAATAGATCCGCAAGTCTTCTTAAACCAAACTTCAACATCTGCCTGGAATTTGGCTACTTTCTAGCACTAACACTGCTTTTGTTCAAGTCACTATCATTTCTCTCCTGTATTATCAGGATCTCTCCTCTAAGATCAGGAACAAGACAAGGATGCCCACTCTTGCCACTTTTATTCAACATAATATTGGAAGTCCTAGCCACATTAATCAGACAAAAAAAAGAAGTAAAAGGAATACAAATTGGAAAGGAAGAAGTAAAACTTTCACTGTTTGCAGATGACATGATGCTATATATAAAAAAATCCTAAGTACACCACCAAAAACTATTAGAACTCATCAATGAATTCAAAAAGTTGCAGGATACAAAATTAATATATAGAAATTTGTTGTGTTTCTATACACTAACAACAAACTATCAGAAAGAGAAATTAAGAAAACAATCTCATTTATTAACGTATATATGTGGAATCTAGAAAAATGGTATAGATGAACTTATTTGCACAGCAGAAATAGAGACACAGATATATAGAACAAATGTATGGATACCAAGCAGGGAAGAAGGGATGGGATGGACTGGGAGATTGGGATTGACATATATATACTACTATGTATAAAATAGATAACTAATGAAAAACGGCTGTATTGCACAGGGAACTCTACTCAATGCTCTATGGTGACCTAAATGGGAAGGAAATCCACAAAAGAGGGGATATATGTATACGTATAGCTGATTCACTTTGCTGTACAGCAGAGACTGACACAACATTGTAAAACAACTATACTTCCAAAAAAAACACAAAAAACCTAGGAATAAGTCTAACTAAAGAGGTAAAAAACTTCTACTCAGAAAACTATGACACTGATGAAAGAAATTGACAACACAAACAAATGAAAAGTTATATCATGCTCATGGATTTGAAGAATTAACATTCTTAAAGTGACCATCCTACCCAAGGCAATCTACAGACCCAGTGCAATCACTATCAAAATACCAATGGCATTTTTGATAGAAAGTGAACAAAGAATTCTAAAATTTGTATGGAAACACAGAAGACCCTGCATAGCCTAAATAATTTTCAGAAAGAAGAACAAAGCTGGAGGTATCACACTCCCTGACTTCAGACTATTTTACAAAACTACAGTAATCAAAACAGTGTGATACTGGCACAAAAACAGACACATAGATCAATGGAACAGAATAGAGAGCTCAGAAATGAAACCACACTTATATGGTCAATTAATCTATGACAAAGGAGGCAAGAATATACAGTGGGGAAAAGACAGCTTCTTGAATAAATGATGTTAAGAAGAATGAACAGCTGCATGAAAAAGAAAAAACTGAACTACTTTCCCACACTATATGCAAAAATAAACTCAAAAGGGATTAAAGACTTAAATGTAAGACATGACACCTTAAAGCTCCTAGAATAAAATATAGGCAGTACGCTCTGTGACTTTGGTCTTAGCAACGTTATTTTGGCTATGTCTCTTCAGGCAATGGAAACAAAAGCAAAAATAAACAAATGAGATCACATAAAATTAAAAGGCTTTTGCACAGTGAAGGGAACCATCAACAAAACAGCACAATTAAAAATGGACAGAGGACTTGAATAGACATTTTTTTCAAAGAAGACATACAGATGGCCAATAGATATGTGAAAAGATGCTCAACATCACTAATCAACGGGGAAATGCAAATCAAAACCACAGTAAGATATCACAACTGTCAAAATGGTTATTATCAAAAAGACAACAAATAACAAGTATTGGCGAGTAGGTAGAGAATACAGAACTTTGTGCACTGTTGGTGGGAATGTAAATCAGTGCAGACACTATGGAAAACAATAGGGAATTTCCTCAAAAAATTAAAAAATAGAACTACCATATTATCCAGCAATTCCACTTCTGGGTATTTTTCCAAAGAAAACAAATGCACTAATTCAAAGAAATATATGCACCCCTATGTTCATTGCAGCATTATTCATAATAGCTAAGATATGGAAGCAATCTAAGTGCTCACCGATAGAAAAATGGATAAAGAAGATGATTGATACATATATAGATATAGAACACACACAGTGGAATATTATTCAGCTATAAAAAGAATGAAATCTTGCCATTTTCAACAACATGGGTGGACATAGAAGGTATTACGCTAAGTGAAATAAGTCATAGAAAGACAAACACAGTATGATTGCACACATATGTGGAAACTAAAATATAAAATAAATGAACAAAAACAAAATACACGAACAAATATAACAAAACAGAAATAGAGTCATAGATACAGAGAACAAACAGGTGGTTGCCAGAGGGGAGGTGTTTGGTGGATGAGTGAGACAGGTGAGAGAGTTTAAGAGGCATAAACTTCCAGTTATAAAATAAATAAATCACAGTGATGAAATGTACAGTGTGGGGAGTATGGATAATAATGTAATATTTTTGTATGGTGAAGAAAGTGGTCAAAATGAACATTACTCAGATTAGTACCAAAGGCCTAGGGGAAGTGAAAGTTATAATACAGAGAGACACACGAACAGTTTCATTTCATATACCACAGCCTGAATTAGAATGTACACTTAAAGAAAAAAAAAAACAGATTTCTTTGTGACTGAAAGGAACTGTTACATATGCCATTATTTATACGTGCACATAATAATGACATGCCTATAATATGTGTGTATATATTTGCCATATTAAAGGAACTGTTTGTCGTATTTAACATAATTTTGTTTTGTCACTACTGTTAAGTATTAAATTTTGTTTTGTATGTTTTGTCACTACTGTTAAGTATTACATCAAATTTAGTATTTAAAATATCATATATATGTACACACACACAAAGCACAAACTAAAGTCACCAATCTGCATAAACATAATTAAATATCTATCTAGAAAATGGATTGAAGTTTTCTTATTAGAGTGGATGTTACTGTGGCCTCAACTAGCTATATATTTTCATGTATCAGTCACTATTTGGAGTTTTTTTAAAGGAAACACTACCTCTCTATATTATCCTGGGCTTCAAATAAAAGGGTTCATCTTGCAAGTAGAAAGAATTGAATTAAAATTAGATTGAAATAGTCTATTACTTTTAAGGAAAACATTACCAATTCTTAAAAATATGAGCAGTAATCAATTTCTGGTTATAAATATGGTATCTTTGGAAGACTGTGCAAGCACTTTCATGTTTCTAAGAATACATTAAATAGTAGTACTGGGCTTCCCTGGTGGCGCAGTCGTTGAGAATCTGCCTGCCAATGCAGGGGAGATGGGTTCGAGCCGTGGTCTGGGAAGATCCCACATGCCGCGGAGCAACTAGGCCCGTGAGCCACAACTACTGAGCCTGCGCGTCTGGAGCTTGTGCTCCGCAACAAGAGAGGCCGCGATAGTGAGAGGCCCGCGCACCGTGATGAAGAGTGGCTCCCGCTCCCTGCAACTAGAGAAAGCCCTTGCACAGAAACTAAGACCCAACACGGCCAAAAATAAATTAATTAATTAATTTTAAAAAAATAGTAGTACTTTTTTTCATCTACTACCTCATTTAGAATTTGTTAATTTACATAGGTCACTAAGGTCTTGCTATGTAATTTTTCTTTATACAATAACATCTGATATAAAAGAAATCTGTATTTAGTAATATCCAAGTGCTGTTAGTGGTTTTATTGATATTTCACAGATACTAGAATAAACTCATCTTCTGTTTGATTTTACAAATTGTAAGATCAGTTATCAATAATAAGATACTAAGGAAACAACCATTTTCCTCTTTTTATTCTATCTTTGCTATTTAAAAATTGCATATATAAAAGGTCTTATGTAAAGGCTTCTTGGAAGGTCCAAAAAAGAACTGACTCCATAGTAGAAAAGGATTAAATTATTTCAAGTTAAACAACAACAAATATTAAAGGCCAATTTATATCAACAGTGAGTTCACAGAAGAAACACAAATGGCTAAAATAAAAAACAAATGAAAGATGCTTAGCTTCAATAGAAGCCAGGGAAATGCAAGTAAAACATCACTTTCCCCCTAATCAGACAAGGAAAAATATTTTAACGCTTTTTATGATCACTTTTGCTCTACATGAGTGGACAAGAAAGCTGTTGAACACTTGAAGGTTAAAGACATGTGTCAATTTTTATTTTGGTTGGCAAGTTGTCGGTTCCTTTCTAGTTAAAATACACACCCTTTGACACCAAACTTAAACTTCTATGCATCTATATTTATAAAATTTCCAATACAAATACACAAGGGTATATAAACTAGATAGTCAGTGAAGTTACATTTTAGTGTTTAGTGGTTGAGGAACAATTAAATAAATCACATGTCATACTGTAAACGATAATGATGTGCTTAACTAACATAGTGTATAAATGCGTACACTGTGTATATCTATATACACAGATATATATCTATCTAGAATAGATATTCTATTCTATTTCATAAAAATCTATCTAGATAACTGGTTAAGAAAAAACACAAGTTATGGGGGAGTATAAACATGAACTGTACTGGGCATTTAAGACTGAACTAATCATTGTATTATATTCATGAGAAAAACAGTCATAAAGAAAATTAGAAAGAATCATACAAAACAGTGTTAAGTAATTATATCCAGAGTGTTGTAATATGATGAAGCAAAGGTTGAGACATTCATTTTAAGTTTACAAACAGATTCTTCAGGGAAAGTCAAAGAAAATTTTTATGAAGTTAGTTTGGCAGGTGCTTAGGAGACAAATTTCTCAGACATTGCTCCCTGTATACCCTTCCAAACGTTTTAAAATGTGAAGGTCTATCATAAGAGAGAATGGTAGAGTGTGTATTGGTACACAATTAGCAGTCTATGGTACTGCTCATCTCACCCTTATCAGAATAGATCCAGCAGGTTAGGATAAATAATGTGGGGTGTCTCATCTTTTCACATACCAACTCTAATGCATCAGCAGAAACAGCTGGCTCTACTTTAAAAAATAAAACAATTTCTCACCTTTTCCACTGCTATAACTCTAGTCAAAGTCACCAACATATACCACTTGATCTTCCACAGCATCTTACTGATCAATATCTTTACTGTTCTTCAAGCATATCATGTACACTCCAACAAGCCCTTGATTTTAACTCATTCTCTCAACTAAGTGCTATGCACTAGAAAACAGCAGGTTTGGAGTCCCTTCCAGTTCCAGTTCAGATATGGAGACACCTCTACTATCAGAGATTTTCTTTGATTTTTCTCTTACCATCAGATTATCTGTCTCCATATTAGGGAATATTAGAATTCTTATGACTTTGTTTATTTATCTTCTTTCATCGGTACTTTTATTCAGGGTGGTCATCGAGAAGAGCTATAAGACTATAGTGAAAGAAAAATTTTCACCTCTTTCTTGGCACCCATTGCATCCATTTTCTTAAATTGATCATACTAAATTACTCTTCCTTCCAGACAAAATTTTGGAGAATATAGCTAGAGTTTGGCACAGATTTAGTTGCTTAGGTGTTGGCACTATACACATATTGTACACACATATATATGTTTGTTATATACATGCTGTATATATATATACATATATATATATATATATATATATATATATATATATATATATAAACTAAAATTCCTCTTTAGTTTCAATTCTAGGAGTTAGGGTTCTGTTTAGAATCTATAGTACAGCTGAAGTCTGTCATTCCTTAATCAGAAATACTTTCTAGATTGAGCTTTTGTGTTTTTTAAAAAATTAGTCTTATGTTTAGATTGCATACCCATAAAAATAGAAACCAGGATACCACTGAATCACTGGATTCCTAATGACTGCCACAATGCCTTACACAAAATAAACACTCATTATACATTTTTAACCAAGTAAAAGGGGAAAGAAAGGAAATGCTTCTTATTCTTTGTATTTATGACTAGAAATAATTGTGCTAAATAATTGTACTAAATAATAATTGTGCTAAATAATTCAAGCAAAGTTCTATGATTCTCCTCCACTGTCTTCAAATACATATATATATATATACACATATATCTTCAACATATTAACAATGTGGTTGTGAACATGTTTGTTAAACAGTCCAGATATCATACAAATCATGTTTTAGCCATGATAGCTGTACAATGATATTGACTTACATTTGCATATAAAATTTTACATTTGCTTTTTTTTTAAACATTTGATCTAATTTTTCCTATAAATAGAAATCACGAAAACAAACATAATCCTGCACAAATATAATCCTACACAAATAGGATAATAGGATTATAGATTAGGATTTATTTGTAGAATACAGATATGAGATGAAACTCAAAGTGTAAACTTTTGTATTGTAAAATAATAAACGAACAGTCCTAAAATCTAGTTACTTTGGCTTTTTACCAAGTTATATAAAAATGAAACAAAGACAAAAGCACATTTCGTTTAAGGACAGGATGATAAAAAACAAAGTGAGTGTGGGTTCAAAAACTTGAAAAGAACAAAGTCCTGCATAACAAAACTTGAAGGAGAATCTACCTTAGCAGTTCTCACTGCTGCAGTGATATTATCTGAATTATTGAAGAAGGCAATTCAGATGAAGCATTATCTACAGGAGATTTTAACACTGATAAATTTGTTTTGTTTGAAACACATTCCTCTTTGAACTAAAAGTAGAGGTAAATGTGCATGCGTGTGTTTGTCCATGTGTGTAGGCAATGTAACAGAGGGTGTTTATCTTAGATACATAGATTATCCCAGATAATGGTGCCTGCACAAGGAGGAGAAGTGGAAGAGATGGACCTAAGACTGAGAGAGGGGATGGGGTGTCAATTCCATCACTAAAAGAGACTTCATCTGGAGTAAAAGTATATTTCCCAAGGTTTCCAAGTGCTGAAGAACAGAAAATACAAAAAAAGGTTTTCAACAGGATTTCAACTTTCAAATTGCTGTTCTCTCACATTGAAAAAGGAGTGTAAATAACAAAAGTTTTATTTGTTCACTAATACTACAAAAACTACATGATGCAGGTCTAGAATGCAGGAGATTCTGACATCATAAATTGTAGACCTATCTTTTGATATTTTCTTATTTCCCAACCTAAAGATTCCTGTATGTCCTTGATCTTGAATTCCATAGCTTTATCAACGCTTTTCCTTTAAGGAACTTAAAAAGATCTTCATAGATAAAGTCCTTGGTATTTCAGTCTTAACATTGGATTTGTTGTTATAAAACAAATATAGGTAAAGGTTCTGCCTCCTAATAATAGAACTCGGGTAAGTGACTTTCTTTCTCTGATACTCTTTGCCATTTGTATATAAGAGTTTATAATGCTTGGTTTGTAGGGTTATGGTTAGACTGAATAAAATATAAGTACATTCATAAACTTAAAGCATTGAACAAAAGCATTTAGGACATTATTAACATAATTTATTTTCATAGCCACTGATTTTTATTTACTATAATAGTGTTTTGATTATTTACTTTAAAAATTCACTACGAACATTTAGAATTAATTATTTAAAAAATTTTCAAATATTCAGTACTTTTGTATCTAAAAAATAAATCTAAAACAAAAATTGTTTTGTAGGAATTCAATTTCATTGATAACAAAATAAGTTATACCCAATTAATCTTTCTCCTAATGATGGTAGTAGACTTGTAAACTATGGATATATATAATATATTACATATAATTTTATATGTGTATATTTATAAAATTGTTTGAATACATTGATAAGAAACTAAAAGCTGGAAGAAAACTGGAGGGAAATAAAGCTTAAAAGAAAGAAATTTATCAAGCAGAGTAATAGAAAAAACTTTCCAATTTATTATATAAGCCATCTTACTGGATTGCAAAATCAGAACTTGAAGTTGAGTTTGCAAGAGTGGCTGCACACTGAGGAGAAGAATCTTAGCAAGGAGAGCAAAACAGAAGGGTGAACCACCAAATACACAAATTCATCTCAAAACTGTGGCTGACTCCTTAAACTGTGCAAAAGGAGGCTGAGACTATGCACTGCAGGAACACAGGTGGAAACCACATTAGGAAGGCTAAAATTACTGAACAGGGATAAAAGGAACTACCCCGGAGCTGTATAGACAGGATTAGGAGTACAAAACTTACTGAGTTAAAGGATCTTGGTGAAAACCTCACACTGTCAGTGAAAATCCAGAAATCATGCCTTAAAGATAAGGATTACATAACAGGATTAAGGGATACAGTTTGCGACTAAGAACAAAACTGAGATAAACCCACTACAATAAAACCTAAAACCAACTCTACTCTAAATCAAGGCAATTCACCTTTAATTATCTGCCTACTAGAACAAAATTCATCATTCTTGGAAGCAAATAAAGATGATCTAAACTGAACCATATATAGAAAAGTAATATTAAAAGAAATACACACCTAGGCAAATCACACTTAAACTGCTGAAAACTAAAAATACAATGAAATCTTGAAAACTGTTAGAGAAAATGGACACTGTTACATAAACACAAGATATGAATGATGGCTACTCTCTGACCAGTGACAAGAAAAGACAATGAAAGAGAAACTTTAAACTGCTGTAAAAATATAATATGTTAACCTAGAATTTTATATCTAACAAAAATACTTTCAAAGTTATAGCAAATAAAAGCATTTTAATATAAAAGAGACCTGAAGGAATTTGGTACCAGTAGCCTCACACTACTAGAAATACCAGGAGAAATTCTTTAAAGTGAAACAAAATGGAAATGAAGATCTCTAGGAAAGCAGAAACAATGGATCACATCACAGCTGTGATATATACAAATCAATTAGCAAAAGGTAGACAAACACAATTGTGTAAATAACTACCCTAAATATAAAATGACAAAGCACTGATAATAAATGAAGTTCATTTTTCAAACAGAAATTCCTAGGGAAATCTCTGGGTCATATGGCAAGTGTATGTTTAACCATATAAGATACGTATGTTACATGATCTTTGTCTCATTTAACATTCCTACCAACAAAGTAATAATTTAATTTCTGTGTATGTTGTGACATAATAATTGAGGCCTGTTCTTCACTATAAATAGCCAGTTATTCTAGCATTATGGGTTGAAAACACTTTCCTTTCTTCTCTAATTACATTGGCACCACTTAAAGTAAATTGACCATATAGATGTGGGTCTGTTTCTTTATTTTAGCTTTATTCCGGGATAATTGTAAACTAATGGGTCTATTTCTTGATTGTCTATTCTATACCATTGATATACATATTTATGAAAATATAAATATCTTACTGTCTTGATTATAGTAGTCTTAAAGTAGGTCTTAGAATCAAATAGAAATATTTTCCAACATTTTTCTCTTGGCTATTTCTAGATCCTTCAATTA
>NW_020174561.1:6373014-6396457 GCF_003031525.2 Neophocaena asiaeorientalis asiaeorientalis
AATACATGGACTATATGTATCTATCACATAATATATGTCTATCTCTACTTTTACCTGTAACTCTTTGTTCTAGCCCTGGTTCTCTCTCTACAAAACCTTCATTTTCTACAGAGTACTAGGTGAATAGGGCTTTGTTAGATTGAGAGTGTGTTAAACCTATAGATCAATCTGGGCATAGTTAACTTATCAATGGTAAATATTCCAATCCATGAATATGGTATATTTTATACATTTTTAGGTGTTCCTAATCTCTCTTAGCAATGTTTTATAGTTTTCCTTGTTCCAGTATTATATATATTTTGTTCAGTTTTGATATTATTATAAATGTTTTAAAATATCATTTTTCAGTTGTTTACTGTTAGCATACATAAATAAAACTTTTTCTATTAATCTTTTATCCCAAACCTCATTAAATCCACTTATTAGTCTAGTAGTAGTTTTGTGAACACTTAAGGACTCATTTTTTGACTAGACTTAGAGAGATTTACTCTTTCAATGCGATAGTTATTATTCAGCCAAAGAATCAACAGGACCCTTATGTATATTTTTGTAGCTCTTTCCCCCCTCTTTAGTTCTCTGCTCCTTGGACTCCAGACACCTGATTACTGTCTCCTCAACCCAGTGAGATCATTGGGTTCTGCTAAGAATATCATTCCTTAAACTTCTGTCCATAAAATACTACCAGGCAGAAATCTAGTGTGATCATGGGTTATGCCTCATTTATTTACCTTCTTTCAGGGATAATCGGCCTGTACTGCCTTTAATTCAATATATATAAACAGTTTTGATATATTATTTTCAGTGTTTTACTTGTTTAGAGAGAAAGTGGGAATCCATTACTAATTAGTTCCTCATGGTCAGAAGCAGAGTATAATTTGTTTCTTTAGTATTCTATTGCTCTAGAAAATAAATACTATGTCCTGTAAATTGCTGGTTTTCAGCTTCTTGTTATATCCTATAATTTTTTGCTGTGACCCGAAAATTTTAAATAATATAATGCAACAATTCTGCAAATCAGATTCCCTCTCCAGGGTCTGTTGTTGTTATTCTTCGCTTGTTTGACAACTTTTCTAAGCTAATTTTGTAAAGAGTATATTCTTTACCATGTTTGGCCACTAAAGTCTCTGCTTAGTTAGTTAGTTAAGATATTTCCTTAAATGCCTAGAATCTGTATGTATCATCTCTTATGAAGGGCTTTGTGTGTGTGTATTGGGGCATGCCTTCAATATTCAGCCAGTCAGGTAACAATTTTACTTTTGTCTTTACTTCCTGCTTTAGCAGAGCCTCAAAGTCTGGCTAACGTGAAAACTTAAGGCTGCCTCAAGTCTTTCCTGGCCATAAACACAGAGTTATCCATGTGTGTGGTCTTATAGCTTCCCAAGAATATATTGGAGGTTTGCAATGACTCTATAGACATCTTTTTTCTCAGCTTTTCCTTTTAAGACTTTTTGGTTTGCCTATTGTTTGCCCCAACTCATATTTTTTACCTTGGGCCAACCAAAGTTAAACAATTCCCTGTAATTGTTTTTGACAATCACCCATGGGGAAAAAAATACTCCTCTAGAAGAATTCCAAGTCAGGTCAAATGTAGACAGTCTTGCAAGTGGGGTCTTACAGAGAACCACAAGATTGTTGAAACAATAATAATTCTTTAGGAATGAATCTTCAAAAGGTTGTAATCCCATTTTGTCTCCTGCGGTGGCTACCAGACTATTGGTTTCACTAGGATGGTGGCCGGTTAGTTTTTAAGTCCACTGTAGGGCTGGACAAAGTGATATAGGTAGAGACAAATTAAAACATCATGAAGCTGTCATATCAAGACTCAGCATTTTTTAAAATAAATACTCCCTGAACTCCTGAAAATATCTGGCTAACTTCCAGAGTTCTGAAAAAGTTGATTCTGACATTTTATTTTGTCAGTTTTATCATTGCTTTTATGAAGGAATTTTCAGAGTTCCTTACTCCACAATTTATACTAACGTTTCATGGGGATTACATTTTAAATTGCATCATTTCATCCCTTTTATTTAGACCTTCTCATCATTTTTTAATAGAAAAATATAAAGTTTTTTATTGTTTTCTTAGTGACAAGACTCAAGATTTGACAAATATGTCCAGCAAATAATGTATTACAATGGAAATAAATATAAGATAGGAACAAGAGAATCACAATTTCACAGTTCTATCATGATCATCCTACAAGAAAGTATGCTGTGGTAGTTGTTTAGGAGGTCTACATGACATTTATTCAAAGGCAATGAAAGTATGTGCTACTGTTTTATTTTTATCTATTTCTGTTTAGATTGAAAGATCAAGCTGGATAATTACATATATAAATATTGTATTAATTGGGTTTGTGAATATGCATGTGTCAGAAGTAGAAGCAAAGGGAAGGGCAAATTTGATAAATATGCAATTTTAGCCTTTTATGAATAAAAACTATATTAGTTTGTCCAGTCTTAAAAGATAAGGTCAACTTTCTGGAAAAATAACAAAGTGATGAAATTACCAAGGATTTAATGTTCTTTACATTAAATGTTTAAATGTTCATTAAAAACATTTTAGTGTTTGAATTTCTTTTTTTCATGAGTGAACAGTAGAGTTTTCCAGAAGTTACACAACAGTGTGTTTAGGTCACTGCTCTGACAACTATTGAAATGTATACATGCATATTATTTTATTTTAAAAATTCTTAGTTTTAATTTCTAATATGGTAAATATTTGTAGATATAATACCCTATATACATATGACTCATGTGGGCCACAATAATTTTTTAGAAGGTAAAGGTATTTGGAAACCAAAACGTTTGAGAACCACTGATATAAGAAAGTATGTAAGTTCATTTATATTAAAGAAAATATACTTAGTGCTTTTTCTTTAAAACTGACTTGATTTTTAAATTATTTCAACTTTATTTGAAACCATACACTATTTTGGTCATACTTAATGATGACAAAAGTTATTAAATGGTACTCTTAGTATTTCTCATAAAAAGAAAAAAACTCATTTAAAAAATTCAGAAATACAAAAAACATACATATACTATTTTGACAAACACACTTTCTTACATCAAATAGGTAAATTATATATTAAATCCAGAAAGAATCTGTTTAGATACTTTTAGAAAATTGTGAAATTAACCAAATATGAAGAAATATAACAATTTATAATAATTTTAATAATTACATGTTAAAGGTTCGAATGTAATACTACATGTCATTCATTAAAGTGCCAGCATTTTTGCAAAAGCTGTTTTAAATTAAAATGGAATACTTGGTGAATCTAATTACAAAATAACTCAAGTTTTATTCTAAACTGTAGTAATTGATCCTATCGTGAGATTTATTCTGTAATCATGGAAGTCAATGGCATTTATAACTAGAATAAATTAAGGTAAATGAAGAGGAAGATTGAATTCTGTGTAACAGTTCATTATAGGATTAAACAACTATGTCAATCCACTTTCATCAATAGAAATTATGGTGCTTGCAGACATAATTGAATCAAAACATTATCTCCAAGAAACAGCCTATGGTACACAAGCATAGAAATTATTGTTGTTTTTTTTTTTAACTGATTTGATTTTCAAGTCCTTACTAAGAGGGATCAAGAATGTGGATAACTTGCAACACTATTGTATACTATCTTTTTTGTGTTTTAATATAAAGAAAAAATTTGAAATTGTACTCTGTAGCTCCAGGGAAACTTGTTCCTTTAAGATTGCATTTAGAAGTTATATTGTGCTTATCTCTATTAGTCAGTTTAATTAGAATCCTCATGATTAATTTGGGAGACTGAACATAGATTGAGGAAACTATGCCAATGAGATTTATAGTCTAATTCTGAATGCAAGATTAATACTTACTAATAGGTATACATTATATTTACAGAAGCTAACAATATTAATTATAGTAGCAGTAATATTAATAGTAGTAGTAGTAGCAGTAATATTGTCAACTCTTTGAAAAATCTCCCTTGAAGGGGAACCCCCTGTTTTGTGAGAGAATCTCTTCTTCTCTAAGAAAAGGCAGGATGGGATAATAAGCCAGCACCTAACTGTGCATTACTCTAGTTTTAAATTATTACATTATCATCAATAGAAAAATTATTTAATATTTAATACATATTCTCTCTCTTTTTTTTAAAATGGAGTATAGTTGCTTTACAACGTTGTGTTGGTTTCTGCTGTACAACAAAGTGAATCAGACACACACATACGTATATCCCCTCTTCCTTGGATTTCCTTCCCATTGAGGTCACCACAGAGCACTGAGTAGCTTCCTGTGCTACACAGTCAGTTCTCATTAGTTATCTACTTCATACATAGTAGTGTATATATGTCAATCCCAATCTCCCTATAGTATAACTAAATAGGGAAATTTCTTGTCTATTCAGCCACATTCTCACTTCACCTTCTTCTTATTATATTTTTAATTTCTAGAGGTTATATTTGCTTCTTTATTAAGCATGTTTGATCATTCCACAAAGGCTACAGTTGCATGTAGAAACAGTTTAGCATGTCTATTATTATATCATATATAATGAGGCTCCATTGCTGGAAAAAGGAGCCAGGCTGAAGAAAAACTTTGCCAAATGTAAGAAACATTTTAAATACAACTTTAAACTGAGCATGGAAGAGAAGGATGCTCTTTCTTCTAGGCCCTCTAACCTGACAGAACAAAGGAATGTATGCATGTATGTATAATAACTTATGTATATAAACACATGTATAAATAAGTCTATATGTAAATATCTGTATCTATATCTATATTAATTTGAACATCAGTCTTTACTGATATCTCCAACTCTATTACCACATTGATCATTCTAGCCTCTTCTGTATGCTTATATCTAACCTCCCACTCTGTGAGAAACTTTGCTCTCACCATCTGCCATTCATTTATATAATTGTTTAATTCAAGTAACCATTTATAGTGGTTTCAGAATTGTTAACCTGTGCCACCATGGGAAACAACTTTATTAACTAGATACAGTGCTATGTACAATTATTTTTCCTTTGGTTTTACAATCTCCAATCATTTCCAAGGCTACTTAGGACAGCATCTTATTCTCCCAACACACTCATTACATTTGAAATACATTATAGTCTTTTTTCACTTATTGCATTCCACCCTGAGATTCCCCAACTTCATTTATGATTTTTTAAAATTTCCATATGGGAAATGTTTACTTTTTGTGTTGTAAAGTTCTAGGGAATTTGATAAATGCTTAATAGCTTGTGCTTGCCATTACAGTATAATATAGTATAACAGAACATTTTCACCACCCTACACAATCCCTTTTGTTTCACCTATTCAATACTCTCCCAAACCCAAAACCCTTGATCACCACTGATAATTTACACCTCTCTGGTCTGCCTTTTCGAGAATGCATTCATAGTATATAGTGGTTTAAGACATGCTGCTGTCACTTAGCACTATGCTTTTAAGATTCACCCCTGCCTTCATTGCTTCACAGCACAGTGCTTTTTATTGCTAAATATGCTACTGCATATAAACAAACTACAGCTTGTTTATACATTCACCTATTGAAAGACATCTTTGTTGCTTCCATTTTTTTTTTGGTGATTATACATTAAGATGCTGTAAACATTTATGTGCATATTTTTGTATGAATATAATTTTTAAACAGCTGAATAATTACTTAGGAGCATGATGGCTGGATTGTATGATAAAACTATGTTTAACTTTATAAAAACTGACAAAACATTTCCAAAAAATGTTGTACCATTTCACATTTCCACCAGCTATGAATAAGTCTCTGTTCTTCTGCATAATTGCCAGCAGTTGGCATTACTAGATTTTTGGCTCTTTGTCATTGTGATAAGTGTGTAGTAGTGTCTCGGTTTTGCTTTAATTTGCAATTCCCTAATGACAGGTGAAGTTGAACATATTTTTATATGCTTATTTATTATCTGTATATGTGCTTTATGTGTCTATTCAGACCTTTTACCCATTTTAATTTTCTTACTATTGATTTTAACATTTATTTGCATATTTTGGACATAAGTGCTTTATCAAATATACGGTTTGCAAACATTTTCTCCTAGTGTGACTTGCCTTTCATTCTTTTCACAGCAGTATCTGAGGTATAGAAATTTATAATTTTAATAAAGTCTATCTTATCCTTTTTCTTTTCTTTCATGGTACATGCTATTGGTGTTGTATCTAAAAATCCATTGTCAGATCTAGGTCATGCCAACATTTTCCTATGTTTTATTCAAAAACAACATATCTTTTCATTTTACATTTAAATCTATGAACCATTTTGAGCTCATTTCTGTGTAAGTTCTAATATCTGTGCCTAGATCAATATTTTTGTGTATAGGTGCCCAGTTGCTCCAGAATGATTATGAAAGCTAACCTTCCTTCATTGAATTACCTTTGCTCCTTTGCTGAAGAATAATTGACTATAATTACAGTTTAAGTCTGGGGTTTCTATATCTGTTTCTATATAATAATCTATCTATTTTTTCACCAGTGCACATAAGCTTACAGTAAGCATAGAAATTAGGTAGTTTGAGTACTTCAGCTTTTTTCCACTGTAGTGTTTTTGGCTATTCTAGGTCCCTTCCTTCTCCATATTAATTTTATAATCAATTTATTGATTTCCACAAAATAATTTTCTAGATTTCTCATTGGTATTGCATTGAATCTATTGATCAAGTTTGGAAGAATTGACACCAAAATAATACTGTGTCATCCATTCTGTGAGGATGGAATGTATTTCCATTTATTTAGAATTTCTTTGAATTCGTATCATTGTTTTATAGTTTCCCACATAGGGCCTATACTTACTTTGTTAGATTTACACCTAAGTATTTCATTTTATTGCATGTTATTTCATGTATTTTTTAAAAATTTCAAATACCAATCTTTGATCATTGGTATATAGGAAAGTGTTCTTTCATATATTAAGCTAGTAATCCTTTGATCTTGTTTTACTCACTAGTTCTGGGAATTATTTGTCAGTTTGGGGGATTTTCTATATAAACATTCAGGCCATGTACAAATAAAGCCTGTTACTTTTCTCTTTATTTCAATCTATAAATTTATTTTTCCCTTACTTGTTTTATTGAACTAGTTAGGACTTCCAGTATGATATTGAACAGAACTGGTAAGAAAGGATATTTGTTCCTTGTTACTGCTCTTTGGAGTTAAACCACTGCTCTTTGGTTTCTCACTATTACATATGGTGTTAGCTGTAGGATTTTTGTAGATGTTCTTTATCAAATGGTAGAAACTTAGTTCCCTTCTATTCCTAGTCTGCTGAATATTCTTATCATGAATTGGTGTTGGATTTTGTCTAATGCATTTTACTGTCAATCAGTATGGTCATGTTTATATTTTTAAAGTCTTTTGATGCGGTGGATTCCACTTATTGATTTTTGAATGTTTAGCTGGACTTGCATACCAGAAATAATCCCACATAGGCATTATTTTATGTATTGCTGGATTTGGTTTAATAGTATTTCGTTGGGGACATATGAGTCTATGTTCGTATGCAATATGGTATACAGTCTTCCTTTATTTTAATATCATTATCTGGTTTTGATATTAAGGTAATGTTGAACTCATATAATGAGTTAGAAGTTTTCTCTAAGTTTCTACTTTCTGGGAGAAATTTGTAATATTGTTAGCATTTGTAAATGTTTGGTAGAATCATTGGTGAGTCTATCTGGGTCTGTCGATTTCTTTTTTGACAGGTTGTTAACTATCAGTTCAATTTATTTAATAGACATATGACTATTCACATTATATGTTTCTCCTGTGAGAGTTCTGGAAGTTTGTATCTTTGATGAAATTGATCCATTTCATCTGAAGTATCAAATATATGGGCATTAAGTTATTCATAGTATACTTTTTATTACTCTTTGAATGTCCTTAATAGTAACAATACCTATTTAATTTCTGAAATTGCTCATCATTTGAATTTGTTTGTTTGTTTGTGGTTAGCCTGGCAGGAGGTTGATCAATCTTATTGATATTTTCAAAGAACTAGGTTTTGGTTTTGCAGATTTTCTATTATTTTATGTTCAGTTTGATTCATTTCTACTCTGATTTTTATTACTTCTTTTTATTTGCTTTCTTTAAACTTAAATTCTTCTTTATTCTCTAGTTTCCTAAGATGGAAGCTTAAATTACTAATTTTAGATCTTTAGTGTTTTTCACAATGTGAGCATTTAATACTATACACTTTCCTCTATGCACTGCTTTTGCTACATGTCACAAATTTTGAAAGTTGTATTTTCTTTTACTTTGGAATATTTTTTAAGTTTTTCTTGAGACATTTAATCCATGGTCTGACAACATTTAATTATGGTCTGACATTTAATTATGGTCTGACAACATACTTTGTATGATTTCTATTCTTTTAAATGTGCTAAAGTGTGTTTTATGAATCAAAACATGGATATTGTGGTGCATTCCACATAAGCTTTAGAAAAATATGTATTCTTCTATTGTTAGATGGAATATTTTATAAAAAAACAATGAAATCAAGTTGATTTTAAGAGCAGTTCAAATAAACATTGATTTTATGCCTGCTTTATCTATCAGTTACTGACAGGGGAGGTGCTGAAGTCTTGAATTACAATAGCTGACTTATCTATTTCTCCTTTTGCTTCTATCTATTTTGATGGGCTATTATTAAGTGCACATACATTTGGATTGTAAAGTGCTCCTGGAGAATTTATCCCTTTAATATTTGTAATGCTGCTCACTATCCCTCATATTTTTCCTTTTTCTGAAGTCAGTTTGCTTTGTCTGAAATTAATATAGACAAACCAGCTTTTAAAAATACTGTTAATATGGTGAATCTTCCTCCATCCCTTTACTTTTAAACTATCACAGTCTTTATATTTAAAGTAATTTCTTATAGAAACCATTGTTATTATTCACAATTAAAGTCATCACTGGTATATGTGGATTAATACTTGTTTGTAAATGTATTCCAATTGTTATGACAGTTTTTTGTTTCCCTATCACCACATTTTATGTGTTTCTGGTTTTAATTGAGCATTATATGATCCCATTTTATCTCCTCTCTTAAAGTTGATATCAATTATACCTGTATTGACAAATTTAGTGGTTGCCCCATAGTTGACAGTATTTTTGTACTAAGATAATTCTACTACTAAATAACATTATTACTTTTCATGTGTACTACATGTAAGTTATAGCATTCCCATTTCCACCCTCCTATCCCTTGTGATATTTCTCTTATTCATTTTAGGTATCCATATGCCATAATCACTCCATAGATTGACACTATTATAATATTACCTTTTAAAAAGATGTTATCTTCTAGATCAAGAAAAATAAAAATGAAAAATTTTATTTTACCTTCATTTATTCCTTCTAGGATGCTCTTCTGTCTTTATCAGACCCAAGTCCCTTACCTACATGATTTTCTTCTACTAAGGAAAATGTTTTAGTGATTTTTGCAGGGCAGATCTGCTGACAATGAATTCCCTCAGCTTTTATTTGTCTGAGAAAGTCTTCACTTCTCTTATCCTTTTGAAGATAATTTTGCTGGATATAGAATTCTATATCAGTTGTTACTTTTTCTTTAAAAACTTTAAATATCTTACTCTACTCTTTTCTCCCTTGCATAATTTCTGGCAAAATGTCCACTGTCTCTCCATCAGTCTTTTTCCAAGAGCATCTCTCAGTCTTTGGTCTCCCACAGTTTAATTATGAAATGCCTAGTTGTAGTTTTTGTTATTTATTCTGCTTGAAGTTCTCTGAGCAACCTAGATCTGTATTTTGGTGTCTTATTAATTTTGCTAAGTTCTAAGCCATTGTTACTTCAAATATTTCTTCTTTTCCATTTTGTCTTCCTTCTACTTCTGATATCCCAGTTACATACATGTTATAGCTTTTGAGATTGTGTCACAGTTATTGAATATTCTGTACTTTTCCTTCCTCTTAAGTTTGGGGAATTTCTATTGATTCTATCCTAGGTCATCTCTAGTCAACTGATGAGTCTGTAAAAGGCACCCTTCACCAATGTTACCAGTGATTTTGATCACTAGCATTTCATTTTGATTATATCTTAGAAAATTTATCTCCCTACTTAAAATAAGTGTTTATTCTTTCATATTATTTAATTTTCATTAGAGTTGTTAATATAGTAAAGTTATTTTATATTCCCTGTCTGATGATCTCAATAACTGTCACATCTAAGTCTCATTCTGAAGATTTATCTCTTCAGACTGTATTTTTTTCTTGCATTTTGGCATGCCTAATAATGTTTTCTTTGGAAAGCAGGACATGTTGTATTTGGGTAATAAAAAAAGAGGTAAATAGGTTTCTAGTGTGAGGATTCACATTCACCTTTGTTCAATTTTATTTTATTTTTTTGATAGCTGTAAGTACCAGATCTTGAAATTATTTTAGCATTCTTGTTTTTCTCTCCCCATTGACTTTGGGCCTACCTAAGTATTCCGACTCAGAAGGAGTCTATGCTTTGCATCTCTTTCAGCTGTAATCCACTGTTATACTGGAGCACTGTTGGTATGATAGTGAGGTGTAGAGGAAGAAAAGTTTTCTACAATCTTCTGACTAAATCTCAGTCCTTTGGCAGGCTGCATCTCTGGCCTGTGACTTTCACAAGTATTACTTCTTATATGGACTCCCCCACTTCAGTTTTACAAACTAGAGGGGCTGGAGTTAGAGAAATGCCCTTTCACCAAAACTCTGAGACAAGGCTTGGCTAAAATCTTTCCCCTTAGAGAGTATGCCTTTGTTATCAATAAGGATCTATGTATTTTTCATAAGGATTATTCAGATGCTTCCTCTTTCTGAGCCATGAGAGACACTTTCTCAGAACTTACTTTGAGAACCTGGTTGGGTCCCTGAGATAAAACCCAGAGAGGTGTTAAGGAGCTGCCTACAACTCAAATTTCTTACTTGATGCTAGTCCACAGCCAGCCTCCAGCTGTGTGATTTGGATGATTTGTCAATATTACCATTTAAGTGTTCCTATCAGTTTATGGCTCCACTGAACTCTGCTCCAGATGTCAGCCAGAACTCTTTGAATTTAACTGTGTCTCTAAAGTTCAAGATGACAATCTGCCCTGTAGACTAATTTCTAAAAATTATTTTCTCTTTTCAGTTTGTCCAGCTTTTTCGTGTTGTAATGTGGGAAGGATAACTTGAAAGCTCTTTATGTGTTGTAATTGAAACAAGAAGTCTTGCTTTACTTTGAAAAAAATGCTGATGTTAGTTTATATAATGGAGTAGAATACTATTAAAATATTATATATTATAAATATTTCATCTCTTTAAGATTATAGTTTTCTAAATTTTATATTGTGCTATTAAAATTATCAAGAAATTTTGTGATTTTTTTCTGCATTGTAAAAGTCTTGAGATTCAGATATGATCTACCACTTTTACTTGTATAAAAGAAACCAAAATGTGAATCTTTGAGTTATTAATTTATATTTATAATAATAAAGATCTCTACTTTGCTGTAATGTAACCAACCGAATACATTATTATGTACTTTATTTAAAAAGTTTAATTTTAAGAAATTATTGAAAATGTATCTTATACATTCTCAGTACTTAAATTATTTTTATTAGTAATAGTAAGGGTAGGAGTGAAGATATATTTCTATGTAAGATCTAATTTATATATTCAATTAAAATATACCATGCTATCTAAGATCAGCCCAAAGGTATATAAATAACTTGGTTAGTCATAATTTTTATTAATTTATAAAATTACTATAGCTAACATATTAATTTCTATGCATTTATCCCTAAGAAAAATTCAGCCAATTTGTTTGCAAACTTATATTAAATTTTCTGTTTTCACTTATAGGTGGAATCTAAAAAATGAAATAAATAAATAGATATAACAAAACAGAAACAAACTCAGAGATAAAGAGAACAAATTAGTGGTTACTATCACAGGGGAGAGGGTTTGGGGAGAGGCAAAATAGGTGAAGGGGATTAAGAGATACACACTACTAGGTATAAAATAAATACGTTACAAGGATGTAATGTACAGCACAGAGAATATAGTCAATATTTTATAATAACTTTTTATGGAGTATAGCCTATAAAAATATTGATTTAAGACAATTCTAGAAAGTACTTGATGCTGTCAGACAAATAGCTGACCCTATCATCATAAAAATTACACTATTTCATTTAAAGAATAGAGTGAAAAGGAAAAAGGAAATGCTATATAACAATTTATATTATTTTATTAATGTATTAAATAACTAAGTTCTTACCACATACCCCCAAAGACGTCGACTTTATTTTAAGAAATCTAATGGCTCTTTTTTAAGAAAATAAGATGTTTGGGCTTATCAATAACTTTAAAGGATTAGATGTTGAAGTTATAATTTTTATACCATATTATTATAGCATAGTGTAAATTTTTATTCTAATAATATTTTTAAAACTGTGAAAGTTGTTATGTACTTTTTATTGTACAAAATATATTTTAAGTTGATATAAAATTGAGAGAAAAAAATTTATTAAGTATAATGAATTCAATGAATTGAAGACTTAGAGATCACTTACCAGTGGTAGACTAAATATTTTTAGAGGGTAAAATTTCTGCTGAATTAAAGTCTTTTAACAAGCTATGCTAAATGTGAAATAGTTTACATTCAAATGTCTATTGTAAGCTGATGGACATTTATATGTGCAATGGAAAAATAAATCTGATCTGAATTTCAACAACCAAGAAGGATAATAGGGTATGTGAATAAAATAATTACACATTTACATACTTCAATACTTTGAATATGACTTTATGGAGCAAATCCTGTAAGTTCATTTATAATTTGGTTATTTGTACTTATAAAGTTAGAGCCATTACTTCTTGGTGCCCTTTAGCTACTAGGAGAAGAGCAACCATTAAAAGTTAATGTAGTTCTTTGTGACTTTTGTAGGCCTCCGTAACCAAGAAAGAAAAAGAGAAACAAAACCCATCCCTTAAAATAGGATGGTCTCACTGCAAGAACAAGGTAGGCACCTTGCTATTGCAGGGAAATGTCTTTAAACAAAACAGATTTATTGTACAGACTTCAAGAAAATGAAAATTTACAGAGAATTGGGAGAAGAGCTTTTTTAACAGAGTGATTGGTACAGAAACTGGCAGATCTCCAACTTTTATTAGTGAGAATATTGTAAAGAAATCAGGGTCTAGTATTTACTGGAAGGTATTTAATTTCAAATACCTCTATTCATCTCTCCGGAAATACAATAATCATAAAGGTGAACAAATCTAACAACCTACTATTTACCCATTAAAGTATAAGTGAAAAACAGGATTTACAAATGTTGATGGTAAGAGGGGAAACAAGCATCTGAAATTAGCAGGGCTAGATACTAACCATAGGAGAGAAAAGTGACAGAAATAAATAATGCAGGAAGAAGGAAGAATGTAGCAGTACCCCAGTGGTTGTGGAAGCAAATTTTTAAAATTAAGAACAAATTGAGTTGAAATAGAGAGAGTCACACCTTGAGTGGGGAAATACTGACCACATTACTGAAACCTGAGAGAAGAGAGTACTGGTTATTAGGAAAACAGAAGTAAGGAATTTGAAAGTGGATGATCACAGTTAAAGTTTGGTTCTTTGCTTCTCTAGTGTTATTGCTTCTTGGATCTTTCACTGGCGAGAATTAGGAAATACATCTTTTCATATTTCATACACAGATAAATGTGTATCTTCAGTTTGCAGACTCAGTTGCCCATAAATTTGTGTATATGCCCCATAAATATCATCTTTTTAAGGTCTCACAATTTGAAAACTTTATCTCTACCCATGAAAGAGTTCTCATTTATTGACCTCAATGTGTTTTCTCTAAGACAATGTCCCAATTAAAGCCTTGTTTCTAGAATGTGACTTACCACTGAAATTCCTCCCTAGTGCAAGAGCTTCAATAAACATTGTAACTAAACTATAAGAAGCTAGAGCATAAAAAATATAAACTTGAAGTGTTAATCCTGAGATGCGAGTAAAGATGGGAGAAGTTATACTAATATATCACAAAATATAGGCCAAATTTAGAAATTAAATTGATTTGATTACATTGAAACTGCTTCATCTTACAAAACTTTAGATTATAAGGCTGCATTTTTCAAAGGCTGGTTTACAGACCCCCTTCTTCAGTCAGAATTGTCTGGGGTAGAGGTCTTTGGTACCACTCAAATCTTACTATATCAGAATTTCTAGAGGTAGAATTTAGGAATCTGTGTTTAAGATTTCTAGATGACTCTTCAGGATGAGAAAGTTGGAAAATGTGGTATATTCCTTTTTGAGTGCCACTCAGACACCTGTCTGGCTTCAAATGAGGAAATGGCTTGATAACTGACAACAGGCTATGCAGAAGTTAGAGGGGCTTGTTTGTAATGGAAGAAAAGTGAAAAACTCCTAAGAAAACTCTCTTCCTAAAGAGAGGGACTATGACTGATTTTTCCTAGAGGGCTGATACTATTTGAGGAATAATGAATCAATGCCTAGAATTGAGTAGTTCTTTCTGCAATGTATCAAGAATAGACATTAACTGAATCCTTTCTCAAACAAGCGTCTCTTGCACACTTTACTGGAGAGAGCAGTAATGGATTATCATTAGTCCACCATTTGACATCTCCTCTCCCACACACAGGCCAAGAAGACATAGGAATTTGGAAACCAAGCACAATTTATAGTATTGTATTATAATCTAGCATTAAGCCATTAGCCTAGTCATGCTACAATTCTGCTCAAATATAAGGAGGACTGTTTTACGACAAATCACACCTATTTGGAATAAAGTTAACTAATATTAATGCTTTTCAAAAATAACAATTGTTCTGAAACATTGGAACTACTGCAAATCTATACCCTGAATTTCCTGAATACAGCACTAACCATCTGTTTCACCTGCAGATACTTGTCCCAGTCTCTTGCCTAATGTCTAAAGCCATGACTCTAGGTATAACTGCTAGTCTAAAGTTCTAACACTAAGCAGCAGCCAATGTAAATTTACTAAGAGCCCAATGCCAAATCTTTCCCATCCCAATTCATCTATATCATTAAGTTCATTTACGTTTCTTTCCTGGGCCCATCTTACTTTTTAAAAATAATTTCCAACACCCTTTTTAAAAAATGTGTTAGATTGTCTTATCCTCAGTTTAGAATTCTCCAGTGGCATCCAATCTCCTCAATGTAAATCATATAATGTCCTCCATGACCTGGCCTCTGCCGTTGCTCTAACATTGTTTCCTACTACTTGTTCACTCTGCTTTAGCTACCTAGATCTCCACATGTCTAGGCTGTTCCTCAAATATTCCAGTCACACTTCTCCAAAAGATCTTAGCACTTGCTGTGTCTCCTGCCTGGAATGTTCTTTACTCAATAGGCACATGACTCAATTGCTCGCTTCTTTTTTGCTTAGTGAGAAACATAACATTTCCTTTTCCTCTTCTTAGTACTTAGCACTATCTAACAGATGGTGGTGATGATGATGATGATGATGATGGTGACGAGACACTGATGAGACAATGGAATATAAGTTCCATTAGGGCAGAGAAATTTTCCTCTTGCCAAATTTTTTTTGCCTTATCTCAAACACACAAAGCAATGTCTGGCACATGATAGGAACTCAAGAACTATTTGATGAACAAGTGAATGCTATAATTTCAGATCGCACAACTAATTATTCATTGGGGTATATGGAGGAAGCTAGGATCCCCAGTAATTTTATAGTAGATAGAAACATTTTCAGTCTTCAACAAATATCCATTGAATTTTTGTTTTAAGAGGAATTTAATTGAAAGCTTTAATCTCTATTAATTTTCTTTTTTCTTCATAATTTAATTGTAAGTCATGTTTATTAAACTAATCAATTCTATCATACCAAAAATGAACAGGGTCAAAAGTAAAATGCTTTCTCTGGCATGTACACCACCACCTCTCTGATCTCACCCAATTGTTTCCCACTCCCCAGAAGTAATCACATTAGAAATATGAAGGACAGCCTCCAAAATCAAGGTATGGGCAAGGCTGCCCTTGCTACAGAGGCTCTAGGGGAAAATCTGCTCCATGCCTCTTATAGATTCTGGTGGTTGCTGACTTCTTTGGTTTGTGGTCACATCACTAAAACACCTGCCTTTGTTCTCATATAACCTTTCTTGTGTTTGTCTTCTCTGTGTGTCTCTTATAAAGTCACATGCCATTGGATTTAGGGTCTATGTGGATAATCCAGGATAATCTCAAAATCCTTAACTTAATTACATCTGCAAAGACACTTTGTTTAAATAAAGCAGAATTTACAGGTTTCAGAGATTAGTATCTGGACGTATCTTTTAGTGAGGCCATCATCCAAACCACTACAGAAAGTTGTTAAATAAATTTGGGCTAAAGGAAATTAGGAAGTTAGCAATTTGGCTGATACACTCATATCTGATAATGCAGGTTCTACAGATGAAGATTCCACATATAATGATATCATACAGTATTTGTTTTTCTTTGTCTCACTTATTTCTCCTAGCATACTATCCTCTAGGACCATCCATATTGTCACAAATGTCAGGGTTTCCTTCTCTTTTCTTTTTTTCTATCTTCCTCTCTCGGTTCCTCCTTTCCTTCCTTCCTTCCTCCCTCCCTCCCTCCCTCTCTGATCTCACCTAATTCCTTCTTCCCTTCCTCCCTCTCTCTCTCTCTCTCTCTCTGCTTCTTTCTTCCTCCCTCCCTCCTTTTCTTTCTTTCATCCAATGGCAGGTGATTAGTTTATGTCCATATCATGCCCATTGTGAGTAATGCTGTAATAAACATGGGAGTATAGATATATCTCTGATATTCTGTTTTCATTTCCTTTGGATATACTCAGAACTGGGATTGATGGATCATATGGTGATCCGATTTTTTGCTTTTTGAGTAACCTCCACACTGTTTTCCATAGTGATTGTACCAATTTACACTCTCATCAACAGTGTACAAGGGTTCCCTTTTCTCTATATGCTTGCCAACACTTGTCTCTTGTCTTTTTGATGAAAGCTATTGTAACAGGTGTAAGATGATATATCTTCATGTGTTTTTTTGGCCATCTGTATGTCTTCTTTGGAGATATGTCTATTTAGGACTTCTGCCCATTTTTTGATTGGCTTGTTTTGTTTTTGATATTGAGCTGCATGAGCTGTTTGTATATTTTGGAGATTAATCCCTTATCAGTTGCTTCATTTGCAAATATTTTCTCCCATTCTGAGGGTTGTCTTTTCATTTTGTTTATAGTTTCCAGGTGCTCAACATCACTACTTATTAGAGAAATGCAAATCAAAACTACAATGAGGTATCACCTCACACTAGTCAGAATGGGCATCATCAAAAACTACAAATAATAAATGCTGGAGAGGGTGTGGAGAAAAGGGAGCCCTCTGGCATTGGTGGGAATGTAAATTGGTAGAGTCACTATGGAGAACAGTATAGAGGTTCCTTAAAAAACTAAAAAGAGCTATCATATGACCCAGCTATCCCACTTCTGAGCATATATCCAGAAAAAAACATAATTTGAAAGGATGCATGTACCCCAATGTTCATTGCAACACTATTTACAAAAGCCAGGACATGGAAGCAACCTAAATGTCCATCAACAGAGGAATGGATAAAGAAGATGTGGTACATATATACAAAGGAATATTACTCAGCCATAAAAAGGAACAAAATAATGCCATTTGCAGCGACATGGATGGACCTAGAGACTATCATACAGAGTGAAGTAAGTCTGAAAGAGAAAGGCAAATAGCGTATAATATTGCTTATATGTGGAATCTAGAAAAACGGTACAGATGAACTTATTTGCAAAGCAGAAATAGAGTCACAGATGTAGAAAATAAACTTATAGTAATCAAGGGGGGAAAGGGGAGGTGGGATGAATTGGGAGATTGGGATTAACATATATCCACTACTAAATATAAAATAAATAACTAATGAGAACCTACTGTATAGCACAGGGAACTCTCCTCAGTGCTCTGTGGTGACCTAAATGGGAAAGGAATCTAAAAAAGAGTGGATATATGTATATGTATAACTGATTCACTTTGCTGTACAGCAGAAACTAACACACAATTGTAAAGCAACTATACTCCAATAAAAATTAATAAAAAATGATATCGTGATTTTTTTAACATCTTTGTTGGTGTATAATTGCTTTACAATGGTGTGTTAGTTTCTGCTGTATAACAAAGTGAATCAGCTATATGTAAACATATATCCCCATATCCCCTCCCTCTTGCATCTCCCTTCCACCCTCCCTATCCCACCCCTCTAGGTGGTCACAAAGCACAGAGCTGATCTCCCTGTACTATGCGCTGCTTCCCACTAGCTATCTATTTTACATTTGGTAGTGTATATATGTCAGTGTCACTCTCTCACTTCATCCCAGCTTAACCTTCCCCCACCCCATGTCCTCAAGCCCATTCTCTAGAGGTGGATGGACCTAGACTCTCATACAGAGTGAAGTAAGTGAGAAAGAGAAAAACAAATACTGTATGCTAACACATATATATGGAATCTAAAAGAAAAAAAGATTCTGAAGAACATACGGGCAGGACAGGAATAAAGTCTTACTGTCATTTTGATTTGCATTTCTTTGATGATCAGTGATGTTGAGCATCCTTTCATGCTCCTGTGGGCAATTTGTATGTCTTCTTTGAAAATATGTCTATTCAGATCCTCTGCACATTTTCAATTGGATTGTTTGGGTTTTTTTTTTTTTTTTTTTTTGGTTGTTGTTATTTATTTCTATGAGTTCTTTATATATTTTGGATATTAAGCCCTTATCAGATACATGGCTTACAAACATTTTCTTCCATTCCATAGGTTATTTCTCCATTTTATCAATTGTTTCTTTCCCTGTGAAGAAATGTTTCAGTTTGATATAGTCACATTTTTATTTTTGCCTTTGTTACTTATACTTTTGGTGTCATATCCAAAAAAATCACTGCCAAGACTTAATTTTCTATGCCTAGCTACTGGCTTGTACATAATCTAAAAGGTCTAAATATTATTAGCATTTTCTGAATTGTAGCATTCAAATAGGAAGTTTATAGAGTCTTTCATACTGCTATGTAGCCTCAGTCTCACCAGGTAATGTAAGAAGTGACGATTCAACACAAACAAAGATCTAAATCTGGTTAAAACATATGACCACAGATACTTTGACTAGTAGTGCAGATCTGAACTGAAAATCACTAATAAAATGTGGTGTATGTATACTATAGCCATGGCTTATCAATAACCAAAGGGAACTTAGAGAAGGGAAGCTAAAGAAATACTGATTTAGAAATACAAACAAACTCCCTAAACTCAATCTCTTTCAGTAACAGATTGCCAGGACTCAGGAATATTTCAATATTTCCAGAAGCTTTGAGCACAAACTGTTTAAGCACAGATTGTTTCATCATCCAAGCACCTACATATACTGCAATGATCAAAGATTCCCAGTAAGTTTTTATTAATCATTTATTAACTATAAGCTTATTAACTATAGCCAAAAACTATCCTGTAATGAGTCCCCCCAGCAAAATTCTATAAAACTGTTCAGCAAGTCCATTTAAATTACTTTAATTTTGCTGTTGTTAAATTTCTAATCAATTCTGCTTGTTGTTATTCTTTGTTCCTTCAGTCCAAACACAAACACACATGCACACACACAAACACACAACACATGACAAATGTCTTTACCAGGCTATTAATGATTTTAACACTTCACTTCTAGGAAATTAAATTATGTAAAATTTGTTTATAGTTACAGTTTTTGACTTTTAAAAAATCATTAAATATGTTACAAGTATAACAGAAATGTGTGCATGTGTGTGTATGTATATGTGTATTTCATTTCTAACCCATTTTAGAGTAAGTGGTCAAACCAGTGACCCACATTCATGACTCATGTCCTTGATAATTTCATCTAATACCCTGGCTTTAAACTCCATAATGACTCCTTATATATATTATGCATTTTTATTTATCTATATCTCTCTATACTTTTAAGCCACCCTTTCCTCTTCTAAAACTCTAAGCCATACCGAGACAAATAAGACAACCTCCCTTGAGAATATCAGACTAATTACATTATGTCTTTTGTCTCTATCTAAGTTACTTACCATGTATTCACAGTTTATATTCTGTTCGTCACTTCCCACTCTCTCCCTATGCCTGAAATCCTTTATATTTTTTTGCTAGAACATAGCCATTCTTGATATAACTAAAATCGGTTTTTCCCATGAAATATCAGCATTTTCTGGAACCTTCTCAATGGAAGCTACATTTTCTCTCCAGCCCCTCTCCTGCCCCACTAGTGGCTTATAGATGAGGTATGTGTCCTCTTTGAGTCATCTTATTAGTTTCAGACCTTTATATTTTCTCCCTCCTTTACATCTCCAAGCTTTGAATCTCAAGAGTGTCACCTGACTACAGAAGTTCCAATAGAGCCTTCAGCATCTTCACTTTTGTACAAATCCAGACATGACTTGTCTTCTTACTTGTCTGGTCTCTGATTTCTTTCATTCTCTCTTCCCACCCTGTTTTCTATTTGAGTTTTTCCTTCCACACATAGATTCTCTCCATATGGCAGTAAGGAAAGTTATAGAATCATAGTGTCAAAACTTACGTCATCCCAAGTCGGTTTATGGAAATATTTTATTGGAGTGGGGTACTTGTTCTTTCCAGAGACAATCCTTATGACCAAAGGTTGTTTTAAATCATCTGATCTGAATTTCCTGCCCAAATTTTGGATCAAACAAGAGGGCAGTGTGACTTGTACTCATGCCAGAACCAGATTAAATGGGACAGAATAATGTGTCTGAAAGAAAGATGTGTGCTTTTGCCAGAAGAATGCAGAGACAGACAGAAGTCAGGCACAAACAGCAGTTGTCTACTCCAGGGTCCAAAACTCCCATAATATTTCAGTATTTAGGACACATAATTCTGGTTAATGTATATGCCACCACAAATACTATAGAATATTTGTTATTTTATAATTTTAATTTTTTTAAGTTCTAATGGATGTTATAACCTTCCCTTTTTTTCTATATTAACTGTTGTCAGAAATTATTCATCTTACATGTATGTATTTTGGGTTTTATTCCTTAAGCTGTTGGACTGCAATTGATGGATTAATCTTGAAAGTGTAGACCACTTCTCTAGTTAATCATAGTTATTTTGAAATCCATTTAAGATATCAGTCACCTTTACCCAATTACTATTATCAGCAAAACTGATGAGTATGTTTTCTATAGAATCACATAATTACTTGGTGAAATAAGTTAAACTCTGAACTGATTTCATACACTTCTTGCAAGGCAATTCTTTAGAGAAAGCGAAGAATACTAAATTATAGAGAAATAATAAGAGCAAATATAGTAATAAACCTCTGATGATTTTGCAAGTAAGCATCCATTTCCCTTCTTCTAACAAGTCCCTGGATTTGGGTTGGACTCTGTCATTTCCCATTGAGTCAAATCTTTAATGCACTGGTCATCAAAAAACAACTGGCCTTTGCTTGAAAAAGCAGCATATCTGTGTCCCAAGATAGGCTAATCAGATGCTCAACTTCTCAAGGTTGAAAGTTTAATAAAGTAACATAAAGAAAAAAAAAGATTTGAGCTGATTTTTTAAATCCTATCTTCACTGCCTGATCAAACTACCTGTTAATTCTTACAACAGAGCTGACAGAGCTTCCATCCTTGCTAAGTTTGATTTTTTTGATTTTTATTTTGTGAGCTATCAGCAGTGAAAATTTATTTTATCATATCCCTCCCCAATATTATATGGCTACCATGCAGATTGGTGTATATTAGCTCCATCCCATGTCCAGGAGTAGCATCTAGTTGTTACAGCTAGAGAAATCTCCTCGCATTGTCCCAATGACTTGTTGATTTATCCAAGCCTAAAATCATCAGATCATGGAAATTCTCCAGCCACAGAAGTTGTCCCTAGGTTATTCCAATCCATGAAAGCTAAGAACTCATGTAAGAAAAATAAGAGTATATGCTTTTTCTCCTTCTGGATGGCATCATATAAGAATACAAAACTTGAAAATTCTGTATCCAGTTTTTCTAGTTGTAGAGAAAAAGGCTGAGGATAAAGCTAACATACAAAAGTAAAAAATGTAAAGAGAATCTCCTAGAGACTGACCCAACACCAGACTAAATGTCAGGTAAATCCTGCTTATCTCCTTTTTATAAAGTGAGGTAGCCCTACATTCCCTATTACATTTGCCAGCTGTTAATTTTTTTAATTGAAAGAATCCTAAAATATAAATATTTATCATATTTCCAAAAAGTGTTAGTGTTAATTAATTTAGAAAGTATAAGTTTCTATTCTGAGTACTATATGAGTAATATATGAATTAACACCATAAAACAGACTTTAGAAAACAGTTCTCCAGATCTTACAGTATACTTGAAACTATCTGAAAAGATTGAGTGAAAAAGTATCATCAGGGTGGAAATACACAGCCAGTGATGTGCAGTGACATAGTTCATTCAATTATTGTGCTTAATTTAATACTTAACTAATATATATACTATTTTGTATTTAGTGTCATCACTTTGTTAGTTGTATTATACCATCTAATAAAAATATAGATAAAAGAGTCTATAATAAATGCCAAAAGGCTAGAAACGCTATGGATGATGTAGGGGAAATAATTAATTCCAGAGGACTGGGACATGTTTTTAATAAATGGGTAGATTAGTGAGTAAAGCACCAGATTATTTAGAATCATTTTAGAATGGCAATTCTGGTAGGAGGAACACAATCTAAATTGCTTTAGAATCATATTGGAGTGATGGCAGACGGAATTCATTTCATAAAATTACAAGTTATTTTTCATTAGAGATGAAAAATATCTCAGACTGTTAAATACAGACCTGATTGAGCCTCTCAAATACAAAGTTTATGCCCTCTCCCAAAGCCCCAGACATGAATTAGATCTTAATCTAAAGCCCTTCTTAAAATAAGAGCCGGGTACTCTTGAGGAAATAGCCTTCCATAACAAATAAGTGCACCCACTTAGTCTTTCCCAAGATGAATATTTTGTAGGGCAACTATACTCTGCATAAAGCAATTACCCAAACTTTTGTGGGCTATTGGATAGTCACTCTAACCTAAACTATTTTCTGGAAAATCTTTCTGGCCCAGAAGTCGAATTGGGGGTTTATGCTAGACAGATGGTTAAAATAATATCAAGTAGAAAAAAAGCAGAATTGATGATTCTGCTATAACATCCTCATTATAATTTATAAATTATGAAGACTGATGACACTGTTATGCAGTAAAGTTAACCAGGTACTGATATCTTTTGATATCAAAATATCTTTATATGGACAGTTGATGTGACTGTTCCAGAAGTAGCCTCAGAAGTAGATCCTGGTATGGAGTTTTTTTTTTTTTTTTTTTTTTTTG
>NW_020174561.1:6396467-6474111 GCF_003031525.2 Neophocaena asiaeorientalis asiaeorientalis
TTTTTTTTTTTTTTCTTTGCGGTACGCGGGCCTCTCACTGTTGTGGCCTCTCCCGTCGCGGAGTACAGGCTCCGGACGCACAGGCTCAGCAGCCATGGCTCACGGGCCCAGCCGCTCCGCGGCATGTGGGATCCTCCCGGACCGAGGCACGAACCCGTGTCCCCTGCATCGGCAGGCAGACTCTCAACCACTGCGCCACCAGGGAAGCCCTGGTATGGAGTTTTAGTTCTAGTAGATTGCTTTTCTCTGTTCTAATAAACAGAAGCCCCCAGTTGATTAGTTACCACCTGGCAAGAACAGTACTAAATCTTTTTATACTTTCTTGATGGCAGGTACCTTGCATGCATTGTAAGAATTTCATTTCAAGATTTCATTCATAGGTCAGTAAATGAGAAGCTTGTTGAGCCAGACACTGTTGTAGGAGCTTAAGATACAACTGAGACTAAATAGAAGAGGATTCCATGTCCCATGGAGCTTAAAATTCTACTTAGCATAAACCAACCATGAATAAGACACGTAAATAATATTTTAATTAAAATAATAGTTATTAAGTAAAAATGTTAAATTTAAATTAAAGAACAGAATGACGATGGAGGGCCCTGTTGCAATTTTGAAAAGGGTGGTCAAGGAAAATAATGACTTGAACAATGACTTGAAGGAGGAGAAAGTTAGCCATACAGATATTTAGAAAAATATTTCAGGCAGAGAGAACTACCAGTGAAAAACATGCAAGGTAGTAGGATGCTTGGTGCATTAAAAACAAATACTAATAAGAGCATACACATACACTCACCAACAAAGAAGCCAGGGCAGCTGGGCTGCAGTGAGTTAGTGGAATAGTAGTTGATGGTGATGCAGGTGACCCAGATAATACAGGGTATTGAAAGCCATTGTAAGGACTTTGCCTTCTACTTTGAAAGAAATGGAGAGGGACTGAAATGTTTTGAACATGGAAGTGCCATGATATATGTTTTCAAAGATCACTCTGGCTTCTGTGTTGAGAATAGTGAAGAAAGGGAAGAGCAGGGAAACTACTGAAATATAATTATGGTACTATTTGAGTGGTAGCAGAGAAAATTGTGAGAAGTGGTCAGTACTAGATATAATTTATAAGGACAGCCTATGGGATTCACTAGCAGAGTGGATGCTCCTGACAGAACCGTGTATGAGACACAGAGAGTAATCAAGGAAGTTCCAAGATTTTTGGCTGAAGCAGTAGGATAATAAAGAAAAAATAAAGAAGAATGATAAAAAAAGAAAGTTATCAATAAATGAGGGGGAAACACTCAAAAAGAGAAAGCTTGAGTGAACACAGACACAATTGTAAACTTAGAGTAGAAAGTTGGAAATATTAGATTGGAATTCAGAGTAGAGATTGATGTTGATAATGTGAATTTAGGGATAATATGAATTTGATATCTGATAGACATAGAATTACATATCATTGTGGTCTTTAATTGCATCTTTCTGATTCTTAATCAAGATTAACATATTTTCAAATGTTTACAAGCCATCTATTTGATTCTTTTTCTTTCACTTTTCAATTTTTCTTTCACTTAATTATTTATAGAAGTACCTATATATTTGGATTCTTTGTTATATCACTTCAAACACCTTTTACAAATTTAAAAAATTTTCCCATTTCTGTCATGATGTTTGATGAATACAGGTTTTTAATTTTTAATGTTGTCAAAGTCATCAATATTTTACTGTATGCTTTTTTTTTTAACTTCTGGGATTTCTATAATTCTCTGTCCATTTAAACTTTATAATTACAATATTTTGTACATTTTGCTTATTAATTGTAGGTTATTTTCACCTTTCATGAAAGCCCCCATCTTAATCCATACAATCTGTCATATTATTAGAAATGAATCTGAAATTAGTTACATTTGAAAGGAGACAACTGAATATGTTTACAAGATGAGAGAAAGCATAAAGAGTTAAATGTAAAATAAAAACAAAATTATAAAAGCTATTTGTAAATTGGATAGATATGTGTTAGAACTGTGGTGTGAAAAAAATATTAAAATTGGAAGCACCAGAAAATCACAAAAAAGATTTTAAACCTCTACTGCATGAATTACAAAATTTTAATGGATCATGTAATTGTAAGGTGAAACAAAGTGAAAATGAATGGTGTGCAAAACATACTTGCTTACTGTATATTGTATATAAATAATATATTCAATTTACAAGAAAACATTAGGACCCCAAAGGGTAGTGGGGAAAGTTAAATGAAAGTTCATTTCATACAAAAATTATGAATGAACACGAGGAAAAATGTTCACCTCTCACAGTAATCAAAGAAATGTAAATTAAAACAATGATGTTGGAGAGACCTTCAAGATGGCAGAGGAGTAAGACCTGGAGATCACTTTCCTCCCCACAAATACATCAGAAATACATCTACATGTGGAACAACTCCTACAGAACACCTACTGAACACTGGCAGAAGACCTCAGACTTCCCAAAAGTCAAGAAACTTCCCATGTACCTGGGTAGGGCAAGAGAAAAAAAGGAAAAACAGAGACAAAAGAATAGGAAAGGGACCTGCACCTCTGGGAGGGAGCTGAGAAAGAGGAAAAGTTTCCACACACTAGGAAGCCCCTTCACTGGTGTAGATGGGGGGGTGGCAGGGGGGAAAGCTTTGAAGTTACAGAGGAGAGCGCAGCAACAGGGGTGCAGAGACCAAAGCAGAGAGATTCCCACACAGAGGATTGGGGCCGACCAGCACTCATTAGACGGAGAGGCTTGTCTGCTCACCTGTGGGGGCGGGTGGGGGCTGGGAGCTGAGACTCAGGGTTCAGAGGTCAGATCCCAGGGAGATGACTGGGGTTGGCTGCATGAACAGAGCCTGAAGGGGGCTAGTTCACCACAGCTAGCCAGGAGGGAGTCCGGGAAAAAGTCTGGAACTGCCTAAGAGGCAACAGACCATTGTTTTGGGGTGCACGAGCAGAGGGGATTCAGAGCACCAGCTACAGGGGGGAAAGCTTTGAAGTTACAGAGAAGAGCGCAGCAACAGGGGTGCAGAGACCAAAGCAGAGAGATTCCCACACAGAGGATTGGGGCTGACCAGCACTCATCAGACGGAGAGGCTTGTCTGCTCACCTGTGGGGGCGGGTGGGGGCTGGGAGCTGAGACTCAGGGTTCAGAGGTCAGATCCCAGGGAGATGACTGGGGTTGGCTGCATGAACAGAGCCTGAAGGGGGCTAGTTCACCACAGCTAGCCAGGAGGGAGTCCGGGAAAAAGTCTGGAACTGCCTAAGAGGCAACAGACCATTGTTTTGGGGTGCACGAGCAGAGGGGATTCAGAGCACCAGCTAAATGAGCTTGAGAGACTGGCGCGAGCTGCAGCTACCCGCATGGACACCAGAGATGGGCATGAAACGCTAAGGCTGCTGCTGCAGCCACCAAGAAGCCTGTGTGCAAGCACAGGTCACTATCCACACCTCCCCTCCCAAGAGACTGTGCAGCCCACCACTGTCAAGGTCCCATGATCTAGGGACAACTTCCCTGGGAGAACACACGGTGCACTTCAGGCTGCTGCAATATCATACCAGCCTCTGCCTCTGCAGGTTCCCCTCACATTCTGTACCCCTCCCTCTCCCTGGTCTGAGTGAGCCAGAGCTCCCTAATCAGGGGCTATTTTAACTGTGTCCTGTCTGGGCAGGGAACAACGCCCTCAGGCAACTTACACGCAGAGGCAGGGTCAAATCCAAAGCTGAACCCTGGAGCTGTGCTAACAAAGAAGAGAAAGGGAAATTTCTCCCAGCAGCCTTAGAGCAGAGGATTAAAACTCCACAATCAACCTGATGTACCCTGCATCTCTGGAATATCTGAATAGACAACAAATTATCCCAAAAATTGAGGCAGTGGAATTTGGGAGCAACTGTAGGCTTGGGGTTTTGCTTTCTGCATATAATTTATTTCTGTTTTTATGTTTATCTTAGTTTAGTATCTAGAGATAATTATCATTGGTAGATTTATTTATTGATTTGGTTGCTCTCTTCCTTTTTTAAATATATATATATATTTTTTGCTTGTTTGTTTGCTTTTTTGTGGTACGTGGGCCTTTCATTGTTGTGGCCTCTCCCATTGAGGAGCACAGGCTCCGGACGTGCAGGCTCAGCGGTCACGTTCACGGGCCCACCCGGTCCGCGGCATGTGGGATCCTCCCAGACTGAGGCACGAACCCGTGTCCCCTGCAGCGGCAGGTGGACTCTCAACCACTGCGCCACCAGGGAAGCCCATGTATATATATATTCTTTTTTCCTTTACCTCCTTTTGTGAGTGTGTATGTGTATGCTTCTTTGTGTGATTTTCCCGGTATAGCTTGGCTTTTACCATTTGTCCTAGGGTTCTGTCTCTTCATTCTTTTTTTTTGTATAGTTTTTAGTGCTTTTTATCATTGGTGGATTTGCTTTTTGGTTTGGTTGCTCTCTTCTTTCTTTACTTACTTTTGTTACTTTTTAATTTTTAATATTTTTTTATTTTAATAACTTTATCTTATTTTCTTTATTATTCTCCCTTTTCTTCTGAGCCATGTGGCTGACAGGGTCTTGTCAGACCTGTGCCTCTGAGATGGGAGAGATGAGTTCAGGATACTGGTCTACCAGAGACATCCCAGCTCCACATTAATATCAAATGGAGAAAGCTCCCTCAAATATCTCCATCTCAATGTTAAGACCCAGCTCCACTCAACGACCAGCAAGCTACAGTGCTGCACACCCTATGCCAAACAACTAGCAAGACAGGAACACAAACACACCCATTAGCAGACAGCCTGCTTAAAATCATAATAAGATCACAGACATCCCAAAACATACCACCAGATGTGGTCCTGCCCACCAGAAAGACAAGATCCAGCCTCAACCACCAGAATACATGCACAAGTCCCCTCCACCAAGAAGTCTACACAACCCACTGAACCAACCTTAGCTACTGGGGGCAGACACCAAAAACAGCGGGAACTACAAATCTGCAGCCTGTGAAAAGAAGACCCCAAACTCAGTAAGTTAAGCAAAATGAGTAGACAGAGAAATACACAGCAGATGAAGGAGCAAGGTAAAAACCCACCAGACCAAACAAATGAAGTGGAAATAGGTAGTCCACCTGAAAAAGAAATCAGAGTAAAGGTACTATACTATTCAGATAGTAAAGATGACCAAAGTCTTGGAAATAGAATGGAGAAAATACAAGAAACGTTTAACAAGGACCTAGAAGAACTAAATAGAAAACAAACAATGATGAACAACACTAAATGAAATTAAAAGTTCTCTAGAAGGAATCAATAGCAAAATAACTGAGGCAGAAGAATGGATAAGTGACCTGGAAGATAAAAGAGTGGAAGTAAATACGACAGAGCAGAAAAAAGAATGAAAAGAATTGAGGACAGTCTCAGAGACCTCTGGGACAAGATTAAATGCACCAACATTTGAATAATAGGGGTCCCAAAAGAAGAAGAGAAAAAAAAAGGGACTGAGAAAATATTTGAAGAGATTATACTGGAAAACTTCCCTAATATGGGAAAGGAAATAGTCAATCAAGTCCAGGAAGTGCAGAGAGTCCCATAGAGGATAAATCCAAGGAGAAAAATGCCAAGACACATATTAATCAAACTATCAAAAATTAAATACAAAAAAAATATTAAAATCAGCAAGGGAAAAACAACAAATAGCATGAAAGGGAATTCTCACAATATTAACAGCTGATCTTTCAGCAGAAACTCTGCAAGCCAGAAGGGAGTGGAAGGACATATTTAAAGGGATGAAAGGGAAGAACCTACAACCAAGACTAATTTACTCAGCAAGGATCTCATTCAGATTTTATGGAAAAATTAAAACGTTTAGAGACAAGCAAATGCTAAGAGAATTCAGCACCACCAAACCAGCTTTACAACAAATGCTAAAGGAACTTCTTTAGGCAAGAAACACAAAGGAAGGAAAAGACCTACAATAATGAACCCAAAACAATTAAGAAAATGGCAATAGGAACATACATATCGATAACTACCTTAAATGTAAATGGATTAAATGCTCCAACCAAAGACATAGACTGGCTGAATGGATACAAAACCAAGACCCATATATATGCTGTCTACAAGAGAACCACTTCAGACCTAGGGACACATACAGACTGAAAGTGAGGGGTTGGAAAATGATATTCCATGCAAATGGAAATCAAAAGAAAGCTGGAGTAGCAATTCTCATATCAGACAAAATAGACTTTAAAATAAAGACTATTACAAGAGACAAAGAAGGACACTACATAATGATCAAAGGATCAGTCCTAAAAGAATATATAACAATTGTAAATACTTATGAACCCAACATAGGAGCACCTCAATACATAAGGCAAATGCTAACAGCCTTAAAAGGGGAAATTGATAGTAACACTATAATAGTAGGGGACTTTAACACTCCACTTTCACCAATGGACAGATCATCCAAAATGAAAATAAATAAGGAAACACAAGCTTTAAATGGTGTATTAAACAAGATGGACTTAATTGATATTCAAAGGACATTCCATCCAAAACCAACAGAATACACTTTCTTCTCAAGTGCTCATGGAACCTTCCCCAGGATAGATCATATCTTGGGTCACAAATCAAGCCTTGGTAAATTTAAGAAAACTGAAATCGTATCAATATCTTTCCTGACCACAACGCTATGAAACTAGATATCAATTACAGGAAAAAGTCTGTAAAAAATATAAACACATGGAGGCTAAACAAAACACTATTAAGTAACCAACAGATCACTGAAGAAATCAAAGAGGAAATCAAACAATACCTAGAAATAAATGACAATGTAAACACAATGCCCCAAACCCTATGGGATGCAGCAAAAGCGGTTCTAAGAGGGAAGATTATAGAATATGACCCTACCTCAAGGAACAAGAAACACTTCAAATAAACAACCTAACCTTACACCTAAAGCAATTAGAGAAAGAAGAATAACAACAACAAAAACAAACAAACAAAAAGCCAATGTTAGGAGAACGAAAGAAATCATAAAGATCTGATCAGAGATGAATGAAAAAGAAATGAAGGAAACAATAGAAAAGATCAATAAAAATAAAAGCTGGTTCTTTGAGAAGATAAAAAAAATTGATAAACTATTACCCAGACTCATCAAGAAAAAAAGGGAGAAGATTCAAATCAATAGAATTAGAAATGAAAAAGGAGAAGTAATAGCTGACACGGCAGAAATACAAAGGATCATGAGAGATTACTATAAGAAACTATATGCCAATAAAATGGACAACCTGGGCTTCCCTGGTGGTGCAGTGGTTGAGAGTCCACCTGTTGATGCAGGGGACATGGGTTCATGCCCCGGTCCGGGAAGATCCCACGTGCAACGGAGTGGCTGGGCCTGTGAGCCATGGCTGCTGAGCCTGCGTGTCCAGAGCGTGTGCTCCGCAACAGGAGAGGCCACAGAAGTGAGAGGCCTGCGTACTGCAAAAAAAAAGAGGACAACCTGAAAGTAATGGACAAATTCTTAGAAAAGCACAAAATTCTAAGACTGAACCGGGAAGAAATAAAAAATATCAATAGACTGATCACAAGCACTGAAATAGAGACTGTGATTAAAAATCTTCCAATAAACAAAGGCCCAGGACCAGGTGGCTTCACAGGCGAATTCTATCAAACTTTATAGAAGAGCTAACACCTATCCTTCTCAAACTCTTCCAAAATATAGCAGAGGGAGGAACACTCCCAAACTCATTCTACGAAGCCACCATCACCCTGACACCAACACCAGATAAAGATGTAACATACACACACAAAAATACTGATCAATATAACTGATGAATATAGATGCAAAAATCCTCAAAAAAATACTAGCAAACTTAATCCAACAGCACATTAAAAGGATCATACCCCATGATCAAGTAGGGTTTATCACAGGAATGCAAGGATTCTCCAATATATGTAAATCAATGTGATAAACCATATTAACAAACTGAAGGAATAAAACCATATGATCATCTCAATTGAGGCAGAAAAGGCTTTTGACAAAATTCAACACCCATTTATATTAAAAACCCTCCAGAATGTAGGCATAGAGGAAACTTATCTCAACATAATAAAGGTCATGTATGACAAACCCGCACCAACATTGTTCTCAATGGTGAAAAGCTGAAACCATTTCCATGAAGATCAGGAACAAGTCAAGGTTGCCCACTCTCACCACCATTATTCAACATAGTTTTGGAAGTTTTAGCCACAGCAATCAGAGAAGATAAAGAAATAAAAGGAATCCAAATCTGAAAAGAAGTAAAGCTGTCACTGTTTGCAGATGACATGATACTATATATAGAGAATCCTAAAGACTCTACCAGAAAACTACTACAGCTAATCAATGAATTTGGTAAAGCAGCAGGATACAAAGTTAATGCACAGAAACCTCTTGTTTTCCTACAAACTAATGATGAAAAATCTGAAAGAGAAATTAAGAAAACACTCCCATTTACTATTGCAACATAAAGAATAAAATGCCTAGGAATAAACCTACCTACAGAGACAAAAGACCTGTATGCAGAAAACTATAAGACACTGATGAAAGAAATTAAAGATTATACAAACAGATGGAAAGATATACCAGTTTCTTGGATTTGAAGAATCAACATTGTGAAAATGACTATATTACCCAAAGCAATCTACAGATTCAGTGCAATTCCTATCAAACTACCAATGGCATTTTTCACATAACTAGAACAAAAAATTTCACAATTTGTATGGAAACACAAAACACTCAGAATAGCCAAAACAATCTTGAGAAGGAAAAATGGAGCTGGGGGAATCAGATTCCCGGAATTCAGACTATATTACAAAGCTACAGTAATCAAGACAGTATGGTACTGGAACAATACAGATCAATGGAACAGGATAGAAAGCCCAGCGACAAACCCACGCACATATGGTCACCTTATTTTTGATAAAGGAGGCAAGACTATACGATGGAGAAAAGACAGCCTCTTCAATAAATGGTGCTGGGAAAACCGGACAACTAGATGTAAAACAATGAACTTAGAATACTCCCTAACACCATACACAAAAAAAACCTCTAAATGGATTAAAGACCTAAATGTAAGGCCAGACACTATAAAACTCTTAGAGTAAAACATAGGCAGAACACTCTATGACATAAATCACAGCAAGCTCCTTTGGGACCCACCTCCTAGAAAAATGGAAATTAAAACAAAACCAAAAAAATGGGACCTGATGAAACTTAAAAGTTTTTGCACAGCAAAGGAAACCATAAACAAGACCAAAAGACGACCCTCAGAATGGGAGAAAATATTTGCAAATGAAGCAATTGACAAAGGATTACTCTTCAAAATTTACAAGCAGCTCATGCAGCTCAATATCAAAAAAACAAACTACCCAATCCAGAAATGGGCAGAAGACATAAATAGACATTTCTCCAAAGATATACATATTGCCAACAAACACATGAAAGGATGCTCAACATCCCTAATCATTAGAGAAATGCAAATCAAAACTACAGTGAGGTATCATTCCACACCAGTCAGAATGGTCATCAACAAAAAATTTACAAACAATAAATGCTAGAGAGGGTGTGGAGAAAAGGGAACCCTCTTGCACTGTTGATGGGAATGTAAATTGATACAGCCACTATGGAGAACAGTATGGAGGTTCCTTAGAAAACTAAAAATAGAGCTACCGTATGACCCAGCAATCCCACTACTGGGCATACATATACCCTGAGAAAACCATAATTCAAAGACAGTCATGTACTACAAGGTTTATTGCAGCTCTATTTACAATAGCCAGTACATGGAAGCAACCTAGGTGTCCATCAACAGATCAATGGATAAAGAAGATATGGCACATATATACAATGGAATATTACTCAGCCATAAAAAGAAACGAAATTGAGTTATTTGTAGTGAGGTGGATGGACATAGAGTCTGTCATACAGAGTGAAGTAATCAGAAAGAGAAAAACAAATACCGTATGCTAGCACTTATATACGGAATCTAAGAAAAAAAGAAAAATGGTTCTGAAGACCTAGGGGCAGGACAGGAATAAAGACACAGACAGAGAAAATACGCCTGAGGACACGAGGAGGGGGAAGGGTAAGCTGGGATGAAGTGAGAGATTGGCATGGATATATATACACTACAAAATGTAAAATAGATAGCTAGTGGAAAGCAGTCGCGTAACACAGGGAGATCAGCTCAGTGCTTTGTGACCACCTAGAGGGGTCAGATAGGGATGGTGGGAGGGAGATGCAAGAGGGAGGAGATATGGGGATATACGTATATGTATAGCTGATTCACATTGTTACAAAGAAGAAACTAACACACCATTGTAAAACAATTATATTCCAATAAAGCTGTTAAAAAATGTTTACCTGCTATATAAGCAGACCATTTAGATTAATATGCAGGTTGAAAGAAGTATACGTTAATTATAAATTAATATACCCCATTTGGAAAACAACATGGCAATCATGAACCATAAAAATGCTAAGCTTTGTCTTATTAAACGCAGGTTGAAAGAAGTATAGCGTTAATTATAAATTAATATATCCCATTTGGAAAACAACATGGCAATCATGAACCATAAAAATGCTAAGCTTTGTCTCATTAATCAAACTTCTATGGGTCTATTCTGAAATAAGTAACCCTACACAAGTTTAAAACAGTAGAATGTAGACATACCAATTTATTTATGGTAGTTTAGACTATCCTAATAAAACTTAGAAATCATCTACATAGTCAGTACAATGAACTGACCCAACCTAGGGAACATTGGCTGAATGCTGTCCTTATTTTGCTGCATATCGATTATCTTTTGGATGTTAGAAGTAGGGAGAGTAGGGTTCATGTGTTCCTCCTCCCATAGCCTCGCTTTTAAGTGAGTACATCATGATGAAAGCAAATTCCAGACTGAATCAATCTCCTCAAGGAAAAGAAAAGAAAAGAAAATCAGACATTTACAAGCAAACAGACAACATCATTCAACTCACTGAATCTGTCTGTACTTATAGGAAAAATTCCTTTTCTACCGTTCAGTACAGTGATAGAGAAATTTCTATGTCTGCCCTCCAACACACTCATGAGATCACTGCAGATAAGTCTTCCTTTGACTCAGATGGTGAATTCTTAGATATCAACATGGAAGGACAATTGGTTTTGTCACTCCACGGTTAAAGAAGTATATATGAAAACACCATGCATTTCCCAATCAAAATTTGTTTTAAAATTCATTAAGCTAATTTGGTAACAATCTGGTATTATAACAGAAAACAATATTTATGTTAATTATCCACACAAATTACTAATTTAGATTAAGTTTTTGTATATACACATATATATACACATATATTGCACTGCTCATGCTCTAAATTTTAAAGTAAATCACACAAATTCATAATTAGGAAAATTATTTTAAATATCAAATATTTTATATTATAATATGTGTGTATATATGTCAATTATAATGAGTCTTAATTTTCCTTAAATTTTTTGATCTCTTAATTGAAAAGACAGGATGACAAAGCAAACTATGTTCCTGACAATAAGATATATTTTAAGGAAATTACTAAAGTGAAAATTAGTTTTTACAGTACAATAGTATTTTCTGAATGATGATTTCTATTTAAAATATTTTATTTAATGTTGTAGTTATGCTGAAAAGTTGAAGAAAAGTAAACTTAGAAACACCCTTATATAGAGAGTCACATAAATCTGGTTGGAAACCTTCTGATATAGAGATGTGAAGAACAGGGTAATAATTTTGAGGAAAGGTTCAGGTTAACAATGAGTTTAGTGCTCTATGTTTGGGCATTTAAACAGATTCTACTAAATTGAATCATTCATCATTTGGTTTAGTTGATTACTTATCTGGCTGTGCCTGTAGATATGACCAGTTGCAGAATCTTTTAAAAAATAATGGGACTTTAAAACAGCCACAAAAGAAATGCACAAAAGAAGTACACATGTGTAATCACATGAGCGAGATCACTTTCAAAGAAATTATTTGGTATTATTTCATCTCCCTTTATTATTTTATCATGGAAACATAGCATTTCTAAGATTATGTCCACTGAAATCACCAGTTAGAGATACCGTGAATGATAGGTTTAGTTCAGTCAAAATTGCATGCAGAGTTTACCAACAGTTTCACTACTGACCTCCAAAGACAAGGGATGATTTATAAATTTTCTTCTCCACCTAAAACACTATTTCTACTTCTTGACTTATTTTCTTGTTGACTCTGCCCCCATAAATCTGACTAGTAAGATTCATTTGACATTCCCTAGTAGATCATTACTTTGTACACTAATAAACACTTGTACTGTCAAAGATCAGTGGTGATATTTTTAGGAAGTGAACAACTTGGTTTTAGCATGTTTTGAATATACAGAACAGATGGGAGAAAACTAAAAGTTACTATTTATAAAACTTCCATTAAGGAGATAAAACAACAGAGAAATAAACTGCTACTTGATACATATGGTTGCAGTAACATGTTACTATACATATATATTGTGCACAGGTGACACTTCATATACTCCACATATATTTTCCTTGCTGTATTAGTATGAAAATGATTCAGTATATTAATTTGATTTTTCAGTAATTAGTAATTTTAGCTTGAACTGAAGATTATGCAGAAGGAACAAGCTTATCACAAGGGACCATCATCAGTATGAGCTACATCTGGTTCAAAGACAATTCATTGAACGGTTCATGAAACTTCAAAGACAATTCATTCTTTGACAATGCTTATGGCTCTATTATTCCCTTGAAAGAAAAATACAAAGTTGTGTTCTTAAAAAATATATATATATTTTTATATTATACATTTACATGTAAATATAAGTAAAGCAATAATGTTAACTATAAATGACCATATAACAGAAAATGTACAAATACTAATATTTCAATATATTTCTATAAAAATAAAATATATAAAAAACTGATTAATGTACTAAGCATATACAGTTTACTATTTTACTAAAATATCTTGAATGTAGCCTTTTCATGATGTTTAAATATGACACTTTAAAGTGAGTGAAGTGCCCTAGTATCCCAATTTTACTATTCTTTCTACTCTGTAATTAAACACGAGCTACACATAATTAATTTTTTCTAAGATCAGAACCTAAATTAAGTTACCAACAGAAAGATTATACAAACAGATTCTCAAGCTCTGTCTTAAAAATGTCAAGAATCACTTTTAAACATTCTGCAAGCAGAAAGGCACTAAAATAAAGGCTGTAGGATTTTTATTTTCTATTTACATTTTTTAGTGAATAGAAAAAATTTGACCATCTATTGAATATATAAGATTTCTTATATGTTTTATGAAAAAATACAGGCCTCCTTAAATTCTATTAGAGTTAGATGTGTTTTCTTAATGAATAAAACATGTAACAGATGCTCCAAATTTATCGATTTTCCCCTTTTAGATGTGTTTATTAAATAAAAGCTTTGGTGACTAGGAATTTAGAATCTGGTTACTCCTCTTCAGTATTTTTTAAACAGGAATGTCTTACATTTAGGGACATTTAGGGAAAAACTTATTTTGGTATAAGTTAAAATATATATTCCCAAATATATTGAATTAAAAAGTTTGATTAATTGATATTTAAATGATATGAGCTGCACCATTTTGCTGCTTATACACATTTTATTTGTTATTTTAGTGATAAGCTAATATGATAGTGTAGGGGATGAAAAACTCATAAATTTTTTCTAACAGTAGAATCATTTTAAAAACATTTATTTATGGCAAAAACAGGACTCAAAATATGTTATTTAATTTTATTTGTATCAAACATATAATTAAACAGCACTGATTTAATTATAATTAGAAAAAGACATTATATTTTTGGTTTTAATTTGTTTTGTTTAATTTTCTGTGATCAAAATGAGTTTAAACATAAACATATTTTATGAATTGGCAAACTGTATCTTGAAATATCAAAAAGCTTTATCAAAAGTGATGTGACCATTATGTCATATTTTTATCATATGGGACTTCCATGGGTTTCTTCCTTACACTTCCTTATTTCTATTATCCTTCATAAATTCAAGTATTTCTTTAACAAATATTTAAATACTTATATTTAAGGTGTACAGTATTATGATCAGTACAATAAGCAGTCAAGTGTCTGGTCTTTTCTTAGGCATGTCTAAAGTTCCAGTATAACAGATACATACATTGTATTTCATTAAATCTGAGATACCATCAATTATAGAATGCACTATTACAATATGACTAAAAAGAAAAATAATTCCCAATTTAACCGTGATGTATTACTTCTTACTCCTGATTTTATTTGATTCTTATCAAAAAGCTGTTTTGTCTAATTGATTTAGACAGACATTTTTATCAATGCATTCTTGTGCATATGTTAAATCAAACACATGACAAGCAATGCCAACTAAGACATTCCTGCCATCAGGCCAACAGCAAGTATAAAATATATAATAGTTTAAAGATATTAACTTGAGGAAGTACAGAAAATGACCCAACATACTTAAGCAGAAGAGGAAGAGATGGGGAATCACTGAGTGCAAGTCAAAATTAGACCTACTCAAATTTTCACTTCCAAAACCAATATTGATATTATTGTGTGAGAATTACTTCCCTCTATTTAAAATAATATTGTTATGACTATATGTGAATAAAAAATATAATTCTTGGTACTCTTAATGAAGTTATAAAAATATGGAGAATATTTGTTTTTCTTTTTCTGACTTACTCCACTCTGTATGACAGACTCTAGGTCTCTCCACATATCTACAAATGACCCAGTTATCGTATATTAACGCATATATGTGGAATCTAGAAAAATGGTACAGATGAACCTATTCTCAGGAACAGGAATAGGGCAGGAATAGGGATGCAGATGTAGAAAACGGACATGTGGACACAGGGGGAGGGGGAGGGGGGACAAACTGGGAGATTAGGATTGACATATTTACACTACCATGTATAAAAGAGATAGCTTGTGGGAACTGGCTGTATAGCACAGGAAGCTCAGCTTAGTGCTCTCTGATGACCTAGATGGATGAGATGGAGGTGGGGTTGGAGGGAGGCCCAAGAGGGAGGGGATATATGTACACATATAGCTGATTCCTTTCATTGTACAACAGAAACTAACACAACATTGTAAAGAACTATACTCCAATAAAAATATATGGAATACATACCTACATACATATTCCATATATTTCTCCAATTATTATTAACAGCAGTAATAAATATCATACAAAAATGTTGAAATTAAACAGTTAACTCAGGGAATTGAAATATACTATGAAATAGCATTGCTCTATGAAGGAACTCATTAAAATTTCCCTAACTATATATCGGCTACAGTGCCAATAGTGATTTTATTTAATTATCATTTAAAATACTCATGATTTTATGAACTTTGCAGATGACATGATCTTATACATAGAAAACTCTAAAGACACTACCAAAAATACTGTTAAAACGTAAACGTTTGTTGAGAATTTGAGACTGGCTACAGTGATGGGGCTTCAGGTAGTCCCACTAAGCTAAAGATTCCCTCCAAAATTTATAGTTTTCCTACATGACTTGCTCTATGAAATAAATGCATCTAAAGAGTGTGACTGATGCATTATAGCAGATGCTGCATTATGCCAAAAGTATCTCTTCGGGACCCAAATATTCATTTCCCAGCTGCCATAAATGTGATTACTGACAATTCATGGAGTCTCTCTTAGGAATTACCCTCTGCCAATTGGAGCTGCCTAACCTAAGTTTACACCACATCTCTGTGTGTGGATTTGCCAATGACTGGGCAATACTGGAAATGTGAGGGCACAAGACCCCTTACCTCAATTCTTAGCACTCATGGCAGCTCTATGGCTCCCTGCTGTGGCATCTCCAGAGGCACCTGTTGTCACCAATGACCATTTTACTGATTCCTACATCACCCTGCTTCCCTCATTCCCTTACAGGTAATGTCCCAAGAACACTCCTCAGTAAACTCCCTGCATGCAGATCATCATCTCAGAGGTTGTTTCCTAGGGAAATTTGTGACTTTACTTGACCAAAGCACTTTATGAAAGAATGTGTCAGTAAGTCAGAAAACCTGCTGAGCCTAGCAAATGCCAGTACCTCCTCAGGATGGTACTATTCAAGAAGTGCCTTTTGAGTTACACTCCCATTTTTTCATTCTCCCTAACTCCTCTCATAGCATCCTGCAAAGTCCCAAATTGGCAAATTTGGCAATAAGGTAGAACTTCCAGTTATAAAATTAAAGCAAAACAAATAGAAAAGTTCTCCACCTTTCTTACTGCAAGAAACAGTTTAAAGTGCTTTAGAACAATGAACGTTAATTTGTAAATGTATGTTAAAGCAGTCATATTAATTACAAAATGAGATCATTTTAGGGGTCAATGTGACCAGAGGACTTTTCACCTTCTGACCAGTGAAGTCATGGCTTTCCTGGGATTCAACCCAAGCAGAGGTAACAATTTTCAGAGAAAGTAAAACGATCAAATTGTGTTCTGTTGTGCTCAGCACCCAACTTATTCAATCTTGTGGATGGCATCTGGAAATGAAAAAGTAGTGATGGTATCCATGCAAATTATAGTTGTCTCTTTGCTGAGATACTAATTCTTGAACATTCTATTTTTTCCAGCCCAATTACTGTGAATGAGGTTACTTGAAATGTTTTACAAAGTTCTTGAGTGGTGAAGAAAGACACACCAATTTTCTAAACAAGTAGATGAAGGAATTACATAATGTTTTTTTTAAGACTGTGGAGATAAGGAATAGGTATTAGCAGACAGTGCTAGGGGAAATTAGAACCATTCAAAGATTTTTAAGTGACTTTTATTGTGAAATATTCTTCAGAAAAAGTGTTTAATTCTCCCACATAATATACTCTTATTCACATTTGGAGACCTAAGACTATCTACTACTTTGCATGACATATTTCTAAGACTTACAGAAATAGAAGGAAATATTTATTAAGAACCCACAAGACAAGGCATACTAAGGTGCTGTTGTTAATTTCCTCTGAAATACAGTTACATGTATTGGCATCATACTTCTGACCCTTAACTGCATGCTAAAGTAGACTCTGAAATAGGCAGCAAATTCAAATTAATGACTGAAACTTAATAGAGGATTGTTCTTATTCTCTTAAACCCAAACTTATATACTTTCACTTTTTTATGGGCTTATAATATTAGAACCAGATGTAAATCATAAATTCAGAGAAGATTAACCATACTGAAATTTTAGGCTCTGAAATATGTTTTCCCACCTATCCAATTGTCTCCTACTAAAAAGGCAATTACTAGTTGTGGATACGAAAACTAAGAAAAATAATTATCTTAGTGTTAATATAAGTCCTATTCTGATAGTTGAATAAAATAGGAGATTTGACAACAGCTTATTTTAAACCAAATACTCGAGTGATCTCAAAAATCTCCTTAGGTATGTGCTTAATGGGGGAAAATATCTTTATTTTCTGTGAAAACAATTCTGCTTTACTTACCAAAAACTTCACTCTTAATCATTGGTGTTAAGAGAAAACATCATAAAGAGACATTAAAGCAAATAGAAAGAAGTTTATCTTTATTTACACTCTCAGAAAAAAACCTCCTTCCTTTACTTGCCCTTAACTCTGTATCAAAGAACATAAATCAGTCAATCTGGCAAAAACAGTCAACCCCAAATGGATTACCCACTCTAATATATATAATATATATAATATATGTGTGTGTATGTATGTGTTGTGTGTGTGTGTGTGTGTGTGTGTGTGTGTGTGTGTGTGTGTGTGTGTGTGTGTGTGTGTGTGTGTGTGTGTGTGTGTGTGTGTGTGTGTGTGTGTGTGTGTGTGTGTGTGTGTGTACTTTCCTCAGGGCAAAGATAAAATTAAAGTAACTAATTATTTATAATATATGATAGTTAAAATTGCTAAATAACAGTATCAACTAATTAATCTGTTTTTAATCCATTATTCTGGCTTTATAAGGAGAATGCTATAAAATTAAGGAAGATAAATGCTGCAGGTGTTGAATCAACAGCACAGTCCCCTTTTTAATCTGTGCTTTGGCTCTTTTTCTCATCATACATCATCATAAAAGGTGGATTTAGTTGGAAACTTTGTGTTGACACTCTCAGATCATTATTGAAGTGAGGGTGTAACCGAAGTGTTTTCTCCAGACAATCCTCAGCTCTGCTATACTCTTCCCCTTCTACTTCATTGGCTCTACCCAGTCTTAATGTCTTGACCTTTAAGGCATTATGCCAGCTCTATCTGTTTACCCAGGCAGTTCTGAGTAAAATTTGTTTAAACATGAGTTTACCTATTAAGGGATTATCTTTCAGTTGCTGATGATCATTACTAGAGAACAGTATTCATCTGTGTCTGTGTTCTGAATGTGTGTATTCAGATGTTTAAAGGATGGAAAATAGAATATACGTTTTTTTTAAAAGGCAAGAAAATTTACATTAATTAATTTGACACGTGGTGTCAGAGTCCAGCTAAAGCCAGGGTTTCATTTCTCCCTAATGCCAAGGAAGGAAATGAGCAAATCTGTCACTGAGTATTTTACCAACTTAAAAACAAAAGTATTATGGTGTCTTAGTAAGAAGTAAGCTTCATATGTTTTATAACTTTATAGCTTTTTAAAATATAATCATGTCCCCTTCATATAATATAGTATTTTGCCTTTAAAAAATAAGTCTGCAAAAGCAAATAATCTACCCACTTGTTAATGTTAACATCTACATCAGGGATAACTGACTCTCATAATTCCTGAGATGATTTCAAAGAATACACACACACACACACACTTCAGTCTCTTTTACAAAATGAAAGTAAACATTTAAAAAATTATATTAAATGCATTAGTAGAGAGGAAAGACAATATTAAATTAGAAAAATGCTAGTGAAAGGTTCTAATTACAACAGTACCACAGCTGCATTGCTCAGAAAGAAAAACTGACAATCAGATGGCAAACTGCCAGTGTCAGTATTGGTGTTAAATAACGGTTGCCATGCTACCGACATAAGCAGGTTCACTCTAAACACTTAAATTTTAGTGCTCTGTTATAGTATAACTGAGAAATCCCTAAATATTAAAGAACATCATAATGATTAGATGATTAGATGTCAGATGCTATTATTTTCTGTAGTCTTAAAAATATGTTTGGGATAAAAAAGAAGGAAATAAAGTCAGTCAGGCTGGCTCAGAAGCAGTTATTGCAATGATATTATCTAATTATTTTATAATAATACTTTCTGTTCTTATTACTGTATATCTAAACATAAAATTATTATTTTTTTTAACTTTTTATTTTATATTGGAGTATAGCTGATTAACAATGTTATGGTAGTTTCAGGTCCACGGCAAAGTGACTCAGCCATTCATATTCACGTACCCATTCTCCCGCAAACTCCCTTCCTACCCAGGCTGCCACGCTATGTTTTTGTTTTCTTTCTTTCTTTACAGAGCTTGAACAACTATAAAATGCCAAGTCAATGAAATTCTCTCCTGAAATATTGAAAGTGTAGAGAATTTTAGAAATCTAAATTACCAACTCTGAAGTATTTTTAACTTAAATAGCATTTATATTATATAAATCAAATATTTGTATTATAAAGTTCATAAATATATTCATACATCTACAACTCTATTTATCTAAGTACATGAAGGTAGGATGTTGTAGTATCATTTATTCTTCCACTTAGCTATCCCAAAATACTTAGGTGAGCTATGGTAAGTCATCTAACATTTTCATGTGTGTTCACCTGCAAAATGGGAGGATTAGGTGAAATGTATTTTAAGGTCCTTTCAACTCAGAATTTAAATGATGTTAAATGATAGAATGTGACATTAGATTTCTATTTTTGTAACTCAGATGTTGGAATGAGAGGACTGTATTCATTTAGCCACAACATCAAGGTTAAGTTTACCTCAGATATACTGCCTGCAGCTTCCAGATAATCTGACAGACAAGATCCTTTATTTCAATAAATGTGAAGTAGCATTTCAGATAAACATTGTTAGTCAGTCACTCTTTTATTGACTGCTTTTTCCTTTACAGACTTATTTCCAAACTCCACAGTTTGTTTTTATTATTCTTTCCTTAGCAAGGGACAAAGTTAAAATAAAAATGATAATAAAAGTGATTTTAAACCTGACATTCCTCCAAAGTTAGGAGAGAGAAACAATCAACACTTTTCCATAGGACAAACTTTCCTTTCCAAAAAAAATGAAAACCTTCTACGGATTAAGCTTTTCTTGCCAGTATTTAAAAGTTCAGCATTGGTGGTAGAAAGGGGATTTTTTGTCAGATTACCTTTGAATTAAAAAAAAAAATGAATTTCTGAGAACACAAGTAATATAAGCCTCCCTGACAGGTGGAGTGACAGTTCATATACTAAAATATGTCACACTTATATATTTAAATCTAATTTAATTTTTCCTCTACCAGCAGGACATCCTGAAAGAGATGTTTTTAAGAATATCATACACTTCTACTCTGTTTACCTTACATTGCTTGGCTGCCTTTTTTCTTTTTTTAAATTTTTATCGATTCTCTCAACCTAGCAGGAATCTTATGATTCCTAGCCGGTTCAGTAACTCCATGACTCATCACATAAATTACTCTGTAAGATTGGTGGTACAGTCAATTTTTACCCTTTCTAGGTGTTTCACATATTAGGGTTGAAAAATGAACACTATCACAGAAATATATTTAGGAATCTAAGTGTAAGTTAAAATTCTTCTAAACAAAACTATATTTTAAGAAATAAGCTTAGCTTATTTAAGAAATAAGCTGAGCTAAAATAATTAATTTAATATTTCCTGGTGCACTTCTTACCTGAAAAATGAGTGGTTTAAATCAAATGTTAGTTTAAGTCTGTTGAGTCAGAAATCATTTTATTAAATGTTTTAATTAGAGGACTGTGCCCATTCAAAAATAAATTCAAAGTTATTAGTTAATTTTCTCAAACTTGATTTTTCTACTCTCTACTTTATTATCTATTTCATTTTATATTTACAAATATTTCAATATGTGAATATTTCAGAAGACAACATAATTGAGTAGCATCACCCATAGATCCCATTACTATGAGAAGAAACCAGATAAGGGGATTAACTCAGATAAACGTTTTGTCATTACAAGGGTCAATGGGCAAACATCTTACTGCACAATTACTTTCTGAAACTTTAGGGGAAGATTTTATCTTTTAGCTATCCATCCACTAGAAGATTGTGTTAAAACTGATTATTTGTAAAAAGAACATTTATTCTCACTCCCAATAAAAATTCTAAGAAACTACATATTGAAAATTCATATAGGTTCCAACTATATAGAAAAAAATATATAGATATATTTTTTAAAAATTCCAAATCAAACGAGGGTGAAATCTGAACCACTTGAACAGTCTTAATTACACCTAGTTATAATCCTTTCTTAAAATCTCCTTTCAAAGGCAATCTGAAATATACTAACAAACTTGCATTAGTGACTTGGAGACAATTGTTTCATTTTTATCATTTTACCTTGTTAACTGCCTCTTTAAAATATCATAGAGCTTAAACATCTTTAAAGGAAAGAGTCTTGTATACAGTGCCTAGCCAAAAATCAAGGGCAATATTAACTAAATACAGAGAATAAGGGCATTTTGCTTACGTTTTGTATGGAAGAAAACCTCATAGTCAGTTTTATAGGCATAGAATTTTCTAACAGCCTTTAATTTACTTACACTCTATTTGTAGTCTCAGAAAGTAATATAAAGTAATATAAAGCAGCTATTTCGAATGAGGAGAATTAGGGTTTCTGTAAGCATTAGCACTGCAGAACTCATGTATAAATGCACATTTTCATTATAATGCAATGAATATATAAGGGTATGTCTCAGGTAGAATATGTGTTCCATAATTACCATATTTCACTGACTTAATGTGAAATTTAACATCACCACTGGTGTTATATGTATATCATGACTATGATGTGTCATGTGGATGCTGTGATATGAAATAGTGATATAAGCTATCAGGGTTCTATCCAAAAACTTATAACAACACTCTAATCATAAAAAAAAATAGAAAAACCCAGATTATGGGCATTCTACAGAATTTCTGGCCAGGGTACTTTAAGGTAGTCATAATAATAGAAAAAAGAAAAGAATGAGGAATTCTAACAGCCCAGAGGAGACTGGGGACATATGGCAACTAAACACATATTAACCTGGGTTGGATTCTCACAAAGTAAAAGGACATTAATGGAAAGTTGTTAAAATCCAAATAAACCAAGCAGCAGTTAATAACAGTGTAGTAATATCGATTTCTTAGTTTTGATAAATATGCCATAGAAATGTAATTTGGTAGTAATAGTGGAAACTAGATCAGAGGTATACAGGAACTCTCTGTACTATTTTTGCAAACTTTTCTGTAAATCTCAATATATTCTAATTTTTAAAAAGTTTATTTAAAACCAATATAAAGCAATATCCACAAATCAATGAATGTGATACACCACATTAACAAAATGAAAGTTAAAAATCACATGATCTCAATAGATAGAGAAAAAGCATCTGACAAAATTCATCATGGGTTTATGATAAAAACTATCATCAAAGTTGGTATAGAGAACATATCTCAACATAATAAAGGTCATTTATGACAAATCCACAGCTAAAATTATACCAAATGGTGAAGAGCTGAAAGCTTTTTCTCTATAAACAGGAACAAGACAAAGATGCCCACTCTCACCACTTCTATTTAACACAGTATTGGAAGTTCTAGCCACAGCAATCACACAGGAAAAAGAAGTAAAAGGCATCCATATTGGAAGGGAAGAAGTAAAGCTATCACTATTTGCAGGTGATATACTATATATAGAAAACCCTAAAGTGTCCACCAAAACACTAATAGAACTAATAAATGAATTCAGAATTCTTGTATTCAGTTGCAGAATACAAGATTAATATTCAGAAATCTGTTGTTTTTCTATGCACTAATAATGATCCTTCAGAAAGGGAAAGCAAAAAACAATACTGTTCAAAATCACATAACAAGAAATAAAATACCTAGGGATAAACTTAATCAAGGAGGTGAAAGACCTATACTTTGAAAACTATAAAACATTGATGAAGGAAACTGAAGATGATACAAAAAATGGAAAGTTATCCATGTTCATAGATTGGAAGAATTAATATTGTTAAAATGTCTATACTAACCAAAGCAATCTACAGATTTAATGCAATCCCTATCAAAATACCCATAATATTTTTCATAGAACTAGAACAAATAATCCTAAAATTTATATGGAACCCCAAATAACAAACGCAATCTTGAGAGAAAAGAACAAAGCTGGAGGGGGTCATACTCCCTGACTTCAGACTACACTACAAAGCTACAGTAATCAAAACTGTATGGTACTGACACAAAGACAGACACATAGATCAGTGGAAGAGAATACAGAGCCCAGAAATAAAATCATGCACATATGGTCAATTAATGTGTGACAAAGGAGGCAAAATATATAATGGAAAAAAAGACAGTCTCTTCAATAAGTGGCATTGGGAAAACTGGATAGCTACACATAAAAGAATGAAATTAGAACATTTTCTCACACCATATATAAAAATAAACTAAAAATGGATGAAAGATCTAAATGTAAGACATGAAACTCTTAGAAGAAAACATAGGCAGAACACTCTTTGACGTAAAATGACATACATTGTAGCAATATTTTTTCGATTTGTCTTCTAAAGTAAAGGAAACAAATACAAAAATAAACAAATGGGACCTAATTAAACTCAAAAGCTTTTGCACAGCAAAGGAAACCATCAACAAAATGAAAAGACAACCTACTGAATGGGAGGAATTATTTGCAAATGATATGTCCAATAAGGGGTTAATATCCAGAATATTTAAACAGCTCATACAACTCAGTATTAAAAAAAAAAAAAATTAAAAAATGGTCAGGGGCTTCCCTGGTGGCGCAGTGGTTGAGAGTCCGCCTGCCAATGCAGTGGACGTGGGTTTGTTCCCCGGTCCGGGAGGATCCTATATGCCGCGGAGCGGCTGGGCCCGTGAGCCAAAGCCGCTGAGCCTGCGCGTCCGGAGGCGTAACGGGAGAGGCCACAAGAGTGAGAGGCCCGAGTACTACAAAAAAATAACAAAAAAACAAAAGCAAAGAAACAAAAAGTGGTCAGAAGACTTGCATAGACATTTTTCCAAAGAATACACACAGATGGTAAACAGGCAGATGAAAAACTGTTCAATATCGCTAATCATCAGAGAAGTGCAAATCAAAACCACAGTGAGGTATCATCCTGCACCTCTCAGAATGGCTATTATCAAAAAGACCACAAATAACAAAAGTTAGGGAGGATGTAGAGAAAAGGGAACCCTTGTACACTGCTGGTGGGAAGGTAAGTTGGTTTAGCCACTATGGAAAACAGTATGGAGATTCCTCAAAAAGCTATAAATAGAACTACCATATGACCCAGTAATTCCACTCCTGAGTATATATCTGTAGAAAATAAAAAAAACTAATTAGATAATGCACCCCCAATGTTCACAGCAACATTATTTATAATAGCTAAGATATGGAAGCAGTCTAAGTGTCCATCAACAGATGGATGGATAAAGAAGATGTGGTATATTTATATAATAGAATATTACTCATCCATAAGTATTGAATGAAATAAACAATAAAATTTTGCCACTGGCAACAACAAGGATGGACCTGGAGGGTGCTATGCTTAGTGAAATAAGTCGGACAGAGAAAGACAAATACTATATTTTATCACCTCTATGTGGCATGTAAAAAATAAAACAAAGAAACAAATATAACAAAAAAGAAACAGATTCACAGATATAGAGAACAAACTAGTGGTTACGTGTGGGGAGAGAGATGGAAGAGGTTCAAGATAGAGGTAAGGGATTAAGAGGTACAACTTACTATGTATAAAATAAGTAAGCTACAAGGATGTATTGTACAACACAGGAAATATAGCCAATATTTTATAATAACTTTAAATGAAGTATAATCTATGAAAATATTGAATCACTATGTTGTACACCTGAAACTAATATAATATTGTAGATCACATATACTTGAATAAAAAGAAAATAAGTAAAAATAAATAAAAAGGCAGCTTTCCAAAGATGGCAGAAGAGTAAGACATGGAAATCACCTTCCTCCCCAAAAATACACCAGAAATACATCTACATGTGGAACTCCTACAGAAAATCTACTGAACGTTGGCAGGAGACCTCGGACTGCCCAAAAGGCAAGAAACTCCTCACGTAGTTGGGTAGGGCAAAAGAAAAAAGAAAAAACAGAGACAAAAGAATAGGGATGGGACCCGCACCACTGGGAGGGAGCTGTGAAGGAGGAAAGGTTTCCACACACTAGGAAGGCCCTTTGCGGGCAGAGACTGCGGGTGGCGGAGAAGGAGAGCTTCGGAGCCACGGAGGAAAGAGCAGCAACGGGTGCGGAGGGCAAAGCAGAGAGATTCCCGCACAGAGGATCGGTGCCGACCGGCACTCACCAGCCCGAGAGGCTTATCTGCTCACCCGCCAGGGCGGGTGAGGGCCGGAAGCTGAGGCTCAGGCTTCAGAGGTCAGATCCCAGGGAGAGGACTGGGGTTGGCTGTGTGAACACAGCCTGAAGGGGGCTAGTGCGCCATGGCTAGCCGGGAGGGAGTCCGGGAAAAAGTCTGGATCTGCCTAAGAGGCAAGAAACCATTGTTTCGGATAGGAGGGAGGTGATATGGGGATATATGTATATGTGTAGCTGATTCACTTTTTTATAAAGCAGAAACTAACACACCATTGTAAAGCAGTTATACTCCAATAAAGATGTTTAAAAAATAAATAAATAATTTAAAATATATAAATGAAAAATAATATTGGGGGTCATGTGTTACATAGGTAATGCATACACTCAGTGGAAATCCTCTTAACCATATTTTGCTTACCTATTTAGACTAAATAATGTTATTTATTATACCCTGTTAAAACATACTACTGAGTCCTACAACATGAGAATAATCATAACTAGAAAGGTGTGTCTTTCTTCTCCACCTTAAAGTCTGTGAAACTTCAGTTGTGTTTTTACCAAAACTTTATCCTAGTTATATATGTATATTTTTAATGTGCATTGTCTAATTATTACATAGCTTTTGAGCTTGAAGAGTTATTGTTCTGCAAACCGAATTGAATATTTTGTAAAAACATAACCTATGTGAATTGCCTAAATTTACTGTTAAATTAGTACTGACATTGTACATCAACTATATTTCACTTAAGAAAAAAAAGTACTGACACTGCAACTTTATCCGTTGGAGAAAAATCATAAAAATCTAGGTGTATCTACACATATTACTTCAGCTTCTTTAAGTTCCTATTACACATTCACATATACCCCTTCAACAAACATGAGCTATTAAAGTTATTTTAAATTATAGCATTTAGCTTCAAATTCTATGATATATTAGAATACTCAATGACTGTAAGATAACATGTGATGTTCATTGTGTACACACAGCATTTTAGAACATCTTGTTGAGAAGGAGAACCTTGAGCAATATGTTAGGCTTAATCCTGGAATTTAAAGTAGCAGAAGATAAGGACTGGAAAACAAGGCTAAAAACATTATGTAATAATACATATAGTCCAGAAAAAAAAGTTATATGGTGTTAGGAAGAATTAAAATTACCAAAGAATGTTAGACTTCCTTAAAACTCCATTAGGAACAATTAAGTAAATGGATACTGGATGATGGGAGCCAGTTTTCTCACTGCTGGAGTGAAAATTTAGATAAGCAAGGGAAGGAGGCTAGAAGGAGTCATGTATTAATAGGTTATAGTTGGAGACATCAGTAAGAGCTCATGTTTAGCTTAATATAGTATGGATGATTATAAACAGAAATATTTATAGATACATAAATATATAGGTTTGTATGCTCATATATATCTATTCTCTGCTAGCTAGGAGGGCCTAAGTGATGACAAGCACAACTAGTGCCAGATCTTAGTTCTTAATATGATTGATTCTCCAATAAAAGGAACCGGGTAACTTGGAAAAAGGCTGATTCTAGTACTTGGATAAGAAATATAGAGGATGAGATTAGAACATCTTGCTGTAACATCTTGCTTAACTGCTAAAATAAATAAACATAACTCCACATCCTGAAGTAGAAAAAGGATAAGTAATAACTAAGAAAATCTAAGTAAACTGTGGACTTTAATTAATAATAACATCGATGTTAATTAATTGTAAGAAATGTATCATACTAATGTACGATTTTTATAATCAGAAAAACTATATGCTAGTGTAGATGGAAACTTTCTAAATATATGGTAATATTTTCTCAGTTCTTACGTACACCTGAAGACGCTCTAAAAGTAAAGATTATTATAAAGCAGCAACAAAAATAAACTTCCATTTGTACGACACTTACAATACAAAGGAATTGCCTCCTCCCTATCCTAAGCCTCTAATTATTTGCTTCCGAGTTTAAGCTGAGAAAATGAGAAAACTCAATGGTAAAATTCCTCAATAATAAATATATATACATGATAACAACTTTAGGAGTAGAGGATTGAACTTAAGTTATAAGCTCTGACGATAAATTCAAATTATTTCCAAAGGCTCTACTTTAAACACTACATATATATGCAACCAGTGCCATTCTAGATTGTCATAAATTTATATTTTGTATTTTGGGGCCCTATATCTGTATATGTGGGCAAAAGTTAAATAATCACCTTAACATTAAAAGTATGAATACTCTGCAATGATATATGCATAACGGTGGGGAAATGGTTTGGTGAAATTGTGATATCTAAGTTGTATTAACACCTATCTATTATATACCTATGTATTAATTTCAATTATGACATCAGATTCCAATTAGGGTAATTAATTCATGGGGAAAAGTTACTTTCAGTTTTAATCTGAGAGAATCACCCAACATGTAACATGAAAGAGAAAAGGGTAGCTGGCCTATAAATGAGGCAGACAAATGCCATCACATTATTTAGGCTTTGTGTCTTATTGTGGGAAGGTTTTGCATTATTCAGGTTTTTTTATGCATGTTATAGTTTGGAATTTTATTTTTTTTATCAAAAAGTGTATTCTTCATTCTATGGTTACTCAATATCTTTTTTTTTTCTTCTAAATACACTGCTCTTAAAATTTGAGTGGTCATACAATATGAGCAGCATTTTGTCACCCTCTTCTCTTTTCAGAAGATGAATAAATCTTCCAAGATGTCTTGTTGCCTAATAAAGAGAATGAAAACCATTAACCAGTTACCAACTTGTCATAGGAAAATCTTGGTGAAAAACAAATTAAATCCCTATGTCTGTAGCAATGCTGGCTTGTAGAAAACAAAACAAAACAAAACCTGCTTTTTCCATAATTTAAACTCTTTATTAAATAATAAGGCAATTTTACTTTTCCCACGTCGACTCTCAGTTTATTAGTTTCTCTAGTCACTTAACTTTTGAATGAACCTTCAAATCCCAGGGAAGAGATTATGAGCTGAAGTTTAGCTAAATAAATCAGGACTGTAAATGAAAAAATTAGTCACTAAGAACCTCTGAAAATAATAATTTCTTCCTCTGCCACTCTGAAACAAGATGCAAGTCTAACGTATTCACAACGTAACCAACTCAACAAAGTGGCCCTTAAAATTATACATGAAACCTTTACTTAACTTGAAATATATCTATAAATAAATTTTAAAAACAAATAACTAAATAAAGCAAACACTAAGGAATAAAGAAAGCTGTCATTGTGTGACAAATAATCATATATATGTGAAAATATCAAATTAATTAATTAATTTTAAAAGAAATGCAAAGTCACAATGCAATACAAATTTCCACCCACCAGAATGGTTGAAATGAAAAAGAGAAAAGATCAAATTTTGAGTTTGTGGAAAAACTGGAGCTCTCATGCACTGTATTGGGGGGTATAAATCATTGCAAATACTTTGGAAAACACTTTGGCAGTATCTACCAAAATCAAGCAAATGCATTGGCCCAGAAATTCCACTCATAGGGTTTACCCAACAGAATTGTGTGCACAGTCAACTACAGATACATATTATGCTAAAAAATAAGGTCCACCTTTAAAGATATCTACTATATCATTTAAAACAGCATGATTTTTTTAATGACCTAAAAAACTATCAAATTTTGAGTTTGTGGAAAAACTGGAGCTCTCATATACTGTATTGGGGGGTATAAATCATTGCAAATACTTTGGAAAACACTTTGGCAGTATCTACCAAAATCAAGCAAATGCATTGGCCCAGAAATTCCACTCATAGGGTTTACCCAACAGAATTGTGTGCACAGTCAACTACAGATACATATTATGCTAAAAAATAAGGTCCACCTTTAAAGATATCTACTATATCATTTAAAACAGCATGATTTTTTTAATGACCTAAAAATGGAAATCATCCAAATGTCCATCAACTGAAGAATGATAAATATATTGTCCTATATTCATAGAAAGGAAAACTATACAGCAAAGAAAATGAATTACATATGCAATTATATACACTGATATGGATGAATCTTATGATTCAGTGTCAAATGAAAGAAGTTAAACACCAACAGTACATGATGTGACTAGTTGTATCAAGTATAAAAAGAGGCAAAAATAATTGATAAAGTTGGAAATTAGGAGAGTGTTCACTTTGGGGATGGTTGTGACTAGAAGGTAACAAAAGAGGTTTTATGTATTCTTAAATTTCTATTCCTTGATCCAATTACTGATTACATGAATGCCTTCCACTACTGAAAATCCACTGAGCTATATGCAAGGAAAAATGTAATTTTCTTTATGTATATTACACTTTGTAAACATTTACTTACAAGGAAAAAAATATATTATAAGGACATAAAAATTGGCCAATGTTGCAGAAGCCTTTCACCTTAGCTCCCATGCTTTACTAGGAGAAGTGTTCCAGGTTTGTGAGAATACCCTCCCATGGGCTATCAGGGAGGGAATGGGTGGGTGGAAATTGTTGAAGCCGTTTTTACTTCACAATACTCTTGCAGATAGAACTTTAGTCCTATCACTGTCTGTGGTATAAACAGTCGTAAAGAATTCAAATAAGCACTCTGACAATTAGGTCATACTTCAAAATATTCTGCAACAAGTAGCCAAAAATTTGCTTTGAAACAACACGTTTTTACCAACAGTATCCTTAGATTTTTTTTTGGCAAAAAAACAAAAATTCCCCTCGTCATCCTATATTTCACCACCTCATAAGAGTTCTATGAGTTTAGCCTTGTGATGATGATTTATGCTTCCCACTTCCTATCTAGCCTGTAAACTTTAAATTACATTTTTGAAACCTTAGTCTATGCTACACTATTATATTTTTAAATGTGTGCCTTTATATTGCCCTTAGGATAAACCCAGACTTTTCAGAAAAAAAAATTCCTATATCTTCCCCCAAACAATAGCAGCAACAAGTAGAAAATGTGTCATTTATTTTAAAACATGTAATAAACAGTTTGTTTACTCACATAGTCTCTATCTGTTGGGGGGGAAAGCAATATAAATAATTATTTGTCAGTGGAAACTGTCTAAATGTCTGTGGTCCAAATAATTACATAATGATGAAAAATTCTAAACTAAATAATTTCTTGATTAAAATAATTGCAGAAAGTACATTTATCTACACTGTTAAAAATGAATTATTTCAGGACTTTTAATGATATTGTTCACTAGCTTTTATTTTTAACTTTTACTATATGGAATAGCAAGTAGTCCTGATAGAAAATGCACATGATATTCATGCTCCCTGTAAGGTCGATTTTCATTTGAAATAATCTTGGATAAAACTGTACAAGTAAATACATTTGGCTCATGTTGTACTATGGAGGCTACATCAAATATGTGCTTTTTAACAGAAGGAATTATTTGCTATTTTGAAGATAAACAGGTTTAGGTTTCATGTGAAATGAGTCAACAATTGTTCAACTGATTCCTACCAATAATTATTTTCTATAAAGCAAATATGATGGAAATTACAACAAGAATATATCTTAGTACATGACTGTAAAAGTTTATGAAGTGGCCTATGTATTAGACTATCAAAGATGGTGCTTCATAAGTTCCCCTCGAGAGTCTAATACATAGCCTACTTCATGAATATTTATAGCCATGGATGCTTCTTACTCTAATGCTTACCCATGTATAGGAGTTGAAACATGCATATATATATACACACATATATATACATATATATACCTAGATACATACATATGTGTGTGTGTGTGTATATATATATATATATATACACATATAAAATGTCAATAACACTTTGCTCTAAAACGATGCATCCTCTCTCCAGCTTCCTATTGGTGCCTAAGAGCATGTTTGTATCATGGGACAATAAACAGAGAAGCTGGCAAAGTTTTATGTTTTTCTATCGCTTGTTCATGGGTAAGGAGGCAGGAGTTGTATGATTTATCATACTTTATTACTTTCTTCACAAATGGTAATATTTTATTGATATCTTCCACTTATTGAAAAGAAATATATTTTCTTATATTGGTGATATATTTTTATATTATTTTATATTTATAACAATATATGTTTTATTATACAAATATTTCTTTATCATACAAATTACTTTGTTTTATGCAAAATAATATTTTACTTTTTACAATTTAAACTTAAGATTTTAAAATTCATATATTAATTGTTTCAATTAGTGATTTGAAATTGGGGTGAAAATAAAACCAAAATACTACCAGAGGTGGAATAGATCAGATGAGTAAATCATCAATGAAGATTTTAAGATGAACAAACAAAGGCATATGGGTAGAAAAACTTATATTACAACCATGATCAAGCATCTACATAAAGTTAGTTATATAACTGCTATGCTTAATCTAGAAAAGAGAACTTATTCATATAGAATTACTGTGGTAAGCAATCTTAAGCAACCCTTTCCGGCAGCAGAGAAGTAATACAAAGAAATAAACTTAATTTCAGAAATAGTAACAAGGACCAAATATTAAATGATTTTGGTTCTTTACTTACATTAGGATTTATATGTACAGGTGTATGATAGTTGTGTTACCATATTATTACAATAAATCCTCACAGAAACTCTGTAAGTTTGATATAGTAATATTATAATTATACTACTACTAATAATTATTATTATTTTAGAAGTGAGGAAATAGATTTTCTTCATACTAGGTGATTTCCCAAAAACAGGAGTAAGAAAACCCACATTCTTTCAACCTTATGAGGATGCTTTTGCTTCTATTATTTTAACTGCAGTCTTCCACACATTTCTTTTTTATAAATCACACACATTAGAAATGCAGACCCATAGCATAAAAGAGTAGAGTCTCAGATTACTCAATATCGCAATATTAATTAGCACAGCCCATCATAAGTGTTTAGGGGGAGTCTGCACAAGTAAGTAACATACATGCTCCCCAGAAGTCAAAACCCCGTCAATAAATTTCAAATCAAAGTCTGTAAACTTAGTTCTTACCACTATCCCTCAATATGGGTCAGGAGTAAACACAAATACTGGGTCTAAGTCTACCACTTTCCCAGATCTTCTAAATCTATCTTCAGGGGCAAAGAGAATAGGGTTTATACTCCCCAGATCCTCCTGCCTCTATCCTCAGGGCTTAAGAGAGAATCCCACAAACTTATCACTCCCTATCCCACATGATTATCTCCCTTTCCACTACTATCTAACTGAAAATAATTTAAAATATCCTTTTTTTAAAAAAAATTGTACTGGAGTATAGTCGCTTTACAATGTTGTATTAGTCTTTACTGTACAACAAAGTGAATCAGCTATATGTATACATATACCCCCTCTTTTTTGGATTTCCTTCCCATTTAGGGAAAGGAAATTGAGTAGAGTTCCCTGTGCTATACAGTAGGTTCTCATTAGTTATCTATTTTATATGTAGTATCAATAGTGTATATATGTCAATCCCAATCTCCCAATTCATCTCACTCCCTACCTTTCCCCCTTGGTATCCATATGTTTGTTCTCTATGTCTGTGTCTGCATTTCTGCTTTGTAAAGACGATCATATTTACAAAGTAAACATATTCTTATACACTTGGTTAATATTACTAATAATTATAATTCCTCCATAACATCAATCTTATACATTCTACTCTCTCTAACACCATCTTTCCATAGAACTCCTTTTCTATTACCTCTTCCCCAATAATCACTCAACCCAGTGGTAGCAATAATCCACTCCACTCCTTTCCAGCTATAATTTCATGATCAGTCTTTATGAAACCGAGCAGGACCCTGTGGGGCCTTCCCAGGGACCAGACTCTCTGTGCCCCCCACCTCTTGTCCGTAGAAAAGCTTTACCCTTTTAGGCCTTCCCTGAGTTCCAAAGAACAAATGTAATTAGAAAAGTGAGAAAATACAGAAACAAACAAAACAATAATAGTTTAGTCATAAAACAAAGTCAAGGACCTTTAATTCCCCTAAAAAGCTATAGATAATATTCTGAGTCATACCCTTGAATTGTTTTGCTGCTACTAAAACCTCCAACAGATGGAGGAAGTTAACTGCTGACCACCAGTATGTAGACCCAGACCATCTGGAACCAGAAGGTCGATGATGTTGACTCTCAAAATACCACCCAATTACCTCACTGCCAACCAATGAAAAGAATATCCACAAGCTGATCAGGCACCCTGAAACCCTCTCCCCCACCTTGCCTTTAAAAACCTCTTCCCAAAAGTCATAGGGGAGTTTGGGTCTTTTGAGCATGAGATGCCCATTCTCCTTGCTTGGCCCCATGTTGGGCGCCTTGCAATAAATACTGCACTTTCCTTCACCACAACCCTGTATCAATAGACTGATTTTGCTGCGTGTCAGAAGAGCTGACCATAGTTTGGTTTGTAACACGTACCCATCTAAATGCAACTTTAACTCACCCCTTCTAGCATCACAATTCTCATTTAGCCAAGTCACAATTGCAGTGAAAAAGAGAAAACAAACAAAATCTCTCTGTTTCCCCCTCCTACTCCAGTACAGTTAAATATGGCTAGAGAATAATATAGCACACTCTTAAATGGAAACAGTTTACATTTACAATCATGAACCTTAAGAGGAACTTTAGTATAGCTGATCAATTATAATTTTCTCTTTTATTAACTACCCTAGTATACTAGAAAAATATTTCATACCTTCTCCTTGAACACTATCCCTGCCACCTTAACCTCAACAATACTCAGATCCTACCTCACGGAGAAAACTGAGCAATCAAAGAGGATTCACAAATGTCCACCTCACATCTACTCACCTACCCCTCATAGTCTACCTTCCTCTCTATTTCCATAAATGAAACATTCATGATCTTATCCATACTCAAGGGAATTGTTCCAGAAACCCTTTCTTTTCTCTTCTACATCAGTATTTTCATTATTCCTCATACCTATCAACAAAAATGCTATGATTTTTCACATCTTAAATTTAAAAAGAAAAAGTTATTAATGCCACTTCTGCCAATGAGAGCTCAATTTCTTTGACCCCCATTTTCAGCAAAATTTCTCAAAAAAGTTTTCTATATTCATTGGCTATAATTCTTCTCTTCTCTTTCTTGCTTAATCTGCCCTCCAACCAGGTACTTTTCTCTATCACTCTCTATCCTAATTTTTCATTAGATCACCAATGATCTCTAGATTCTATAACATGTGATAGGCTGATTAAGGGCCCCCAAAGATGTTCATTCACTAATCCCTTGAACCTGGAAATATTTCACCTTACATGGTAAAAGGGGCTTTGCAGATGATTATGTCAAGGGTCTTGAAACAGGGACACTGTCCTGGAACAGCTTTGTGGGCCCAAGCAGGAGTATGAATAAGAGAAGGTAAATGTAATGGTGTAAGCAGTGGCCAGAGAGGAAAAAAGATGCTATATGGCATGATGAGAAGATAGAAGAAGGGGCAATAAGTCAAGGAATACAGGTGGCTCTAGAAGCTGAAAAAGGCAAGTAGATTTCCCCCTTTAATCTCCAGAAGGAGCATCGGTCTGTGGACACCTTAATTTTACTCCAGTTAAACTTATTTCAGACTGCTGACCTCCAGAACTCTAAAGGGAAGAGATTCATGTGGTTTGAAACCAGTAAATTTGTGGTGATTTGTTACAGCAGCAATAGGAAATATACAACTCAATGATCAGTGCTCTGCTATCAAATAAATGATAGGATAGATGATAATGATGATGATGATAGATAGATAGATAATCAGCAACACAATATATCTGAAATTTCCATCATCCATCATATACTTTCCTTTCTTGCTTTCTAGGATACCATAGTCCCCAGGTCTTTAACCACAGCATTTCATTTTCTTTTATTTTTTTAACATCTTTATTGGAGTATAATTGCTTTACAATGGTGTGTTAGTTTCCTCTTTATAACAAAGTGAATCAGCTATATGTATACATATATCCCCATGTCTCCTCCTGCTTGCATCTCCCTCCCTCCTGCATCTCCCTCCCTCCTTCCTTATCCCACCCCTCTAGGCGGTCACAAAGCACCTAGCTGATCTCCCTGTGCTATGCAGCTGCTTCCCACTAGCTACCTATTTTACATTTGGTAGTGTATATATGTCCGTGCCACTCTCTCACTTCGTCCCAGCTTACCCTTCCCCCTCCCCGTGTCCTCAAGTCCATTCTCTACATCTGTGTCTTTATTCCTGTCCTGCCGCTAGGTTCTTCAGACCTTTTTTTTTTTTTTTAGATTCCATATATATTCATTAGTTCTACTTTTACCTGGCTTCTTCAACTGACAGATATTATAAGAAGAAATGTGAGGCACAATGATAAGTAAAATTAACTAAGAGAAAAGAATAACTTAGAGACAAATAAATCCTAGCCATATCCTAGTTAAGATAATATTCCACAAAAATAACTTTCAAGATAATAGAATGTAAAACTAAATTAAGAGTTATTATTATATCCTAGGCAGTCAGTAGGATATTAAAGTTATTATTTAATTCAGCCTACTAAGATAATTGAGAAGTAAGAAAAATATTGACTTTTGATTCAAACATTTAATTTTTTTTACACTGAATCTAATCCAACCATTTGAAAAGTAAATATTTAGCCAATCATCCAACATCATATAAAACATTGATTAAATTTTCTTGAGATGTTTTTGTTTGTAGATATCAGACTTTCTTTTTAATTATTATTATTTACACAGCTAATCAGTGGGTTTTATCATTGGTGGTATTCAGGCACAATTTAAGTATGATCAGATTTTTGAAATATTTTTTAGAGATTTTGAGAGATTCAGACAAACAGGCTATGAAATTACTAATAAACAGTTTAAAATGAAAAACAAAGTTTGCTTCTTTCTTTTTAAATTAATATCAGTTCATGATTAATAACAAGATTTCAAGTGAGATACTTTAGCCTCTATCTCCAGAGACTTTCACAAAATCCATTTTTATTAAAGAAATGCTAAACTCACAGGGGTTAGACTTTTTTTCAATGTCATTAAACATTAAAGAAATTATTAAAATATACTGTTTAATCTTATAAAATTTTTTGAACTATTATTGGAAAGTGAGTACAATCAATTTTAAAATACGGTATTATTCTATAAAACCAAAGCAATAAGGGTGTGGTATTAGTGCAGGACTGACAAGTCCACCAGAATACAGAAAACAGAGATAATCTGTGTTTTATGATCTGTGCGTAAAGAGTAAAACTACAAAGTTAATGGAGAAAGAAATATAAGAGAATAGCTTCATAACACAGAGACAACAAAAGACGTCATAATAAAACTTCAAAACCATAAAAATATAAGGTAAATAAAGTGAAGGTTTGATTACTTTGAAATAAATAAATTTCCCTGGTGGTGCAGTGGTTGAGAGTCCGCCTGCCGATGCAGGGGACACAGGTTTGTGCCCCAGTCCGGGAAGATCCCACATGCCGCGGAGCGGCTAGGCCCATGCACCATGGCCGCTGAGCCTGCGCGTCCGGAGCCTGTGCTCCGCAACGGGAGAGGTCACAACAGTGAGAGGCCCGCGTACCGGGAAAAAAAAAAAGTTTCATCTTTTGTTTGGAAGGACACTCCCTCTCATGATATATACCTATTTTGTGACAGATACGCTCAATGCCTGACACCACCAGGTACAGTGTTTACACAGTTACAATTTCACAAGCTGCTAACCAGAAGAGAGCACAGCTAATTTACACATCTTTGCAAAACTTATGGCTATGGTTGTTTTATGAATATCATTTTAATTTTAATTTGATATCTTTTTCAAGAAAGATCAAGCAGCAGAATACAGAGCATTCAGAGAAGAGAGGGAATAAAGAAGGAAACATTTTGAATATGGGAAAATTGATGAGGAAATTTTACAGATATTACATTGTTTTGGACCAGAAAAGAGTCGTTGAAGTTAGGTTATTGATGGTAGTAGGGGGGGCTCTCAGTGACTTTTTCCTTTCTGAGGAACAAACAAAAGACAGCTCAAATTGCAGTGAGACACTGTTGGTGGGAATGTAAATTGATACAGCCATTATGGAGAACAGTATGAGGGTCCTTAAAAAACTAAAAATAGAACTACCATACGACCCAGCAATCCCACTACTGGGCATATACCCTGAGAAAACCATAATTCAAAAAGAGTCATGTACCACAATGTTCATTGCAGCTCTATTTACAATAGCCAGGACATGGAAGCAACCTAAGTGTCCATCAACAGACGAATGGATAAAGAAGATGTGGCACATATATACAATGGAATGTTACTCAGCCATAAAAAGAAACGAAATTGAGTTATTTGTAGTGAGGTGGATGGACCTAGAGTCTGTCATACAGAGTGAAGTAAGTCAGAAAGAGAAAAACAAATACCATATGCTAACACATATATATGGAATCTAAAAACAAAAAAATGGTCATGAAGAACCTAGGGGCAAGACGGGAATAAAGACACAGACCTACTAGAGAATGGATTGAGGATACGGGGAGCAGGAAGGGTAAGCTGGGACAAAGTGAGAGAGTGGCATGGACATATATACACTATCAAAATTAAAATAGATAACTATTGGGAAGCAGCCACATAGCACAGGGAGATCAGTTTGGTGCTTTGTGACCACCTAGAGGGGTGGGATAGGGAGGGTGGGAGGGAGGGAGATGCAAGAGGGAAGAGATATGGGGACATATGTATATGTATAATTGATTCAGTTTGTTATAAAGAGGAAACTAACACACCATTGTAAAGCAATTATACTCCAATAAAGATGTTAAAAAAAATTGCAGTGAGACAATAAGACATTAGACAAGTTCCATTAGACAAAAGAAAAAAATCCTAAATATATGAGTATGGTCAGTAGAAGTGGCTGCCTATAGTTCCACTTATTGTCACTGCAAATCCATTATTCTGTGTCTTGTCATTAGAACACATGAACATCTAAGACTTGGACCTTGTTGGTCCGAGTATTCTAATTGCTGTAATATTCTGTATGCATTGATGGTTCAGTATAAAATGCCTTTACCTTCATTTTACTTTTTTATTGTACTCCCCCAATTTAATCAGCCATAAGAGAAATATCATGTTAGACTGAAAACATAAAGAGGATTGATAAAAATGATAGGGGATTCACATTGTTCAAAGGTTTACTGTAACAGTTTTTTGTCCTTCCCCCTTTAGGCTTCATTGTCATTTTACTGCATGTTTTAATATTATCTTCCAAAATGTAGTTTCCATGCAGAGTTATTCAGCCCACAAAGGAATACTCTGCAGCCACTCTCCTTTCTGTGTGCTAACAATTAATTTTGCTGAAACTTGGTCTAAATATGCAAAAGCCATCTAGGTATCATTTAGCTACCAGGTGTAAATTCTCCAAGTGGTAATTAATCCTTAGGAAACTGGCAAATGCTGGCACACTTGGAAAGGACACCAAGCCCAGGGTTATCATTTTTTTCCCATACATAATTAGTGTTTCTTTTGTGTAAATGAAAAGATAGACGTGTTTTTATGGTTTAATATTTACTAGTGTCCTCCATCTAACTCCAAAAACTAAAAGACAAAAACTGCAAGCCAAATTATGACTCTTACCTTGGCCCTAAGCAATATAATGAAAGAAAAGTAATTCAGCTTTTGGCTCCCTACCTCATCCTCTAGCCCCTCTGCTAGTACCTACAGCTTTCCCAGCTATCAAAATCTGGCCTCAAGAAATGATCAGTTGTCAGGCATTTTTATTCCTGTTTGAACATGCCACTGTTTCATCTCCCAAGAATACTGTCATATTAAGTCTTATTTCCAATTGTGAAATGAAATAACTTTCACTAATCAAAATTATACCAAACAATAGTAAGTTATAAAAATAAGACCATAGAGATTTTTTGTGTAGTTTGTTTATTTATAAGGCGATATTAAGAAAACTATAGCTAACATAATTAGAAGACAATCCTCATTTACAGCTTGAAACAGAGTCAAATAGATTTCATTTCATGTAAATTCTTATCTCTTGATAAAGTACTCATCCTTTTAAAAAATTTGTACTAACATTTTTCTTTATAGTGTACATTAACTTATATTGATCTCTATTTCATGTGGAAACATCTTGATTGTTCAAATATAATGTATCTGCTGAGGAATAAGAAACTTGCTTTTACATTGTTGGTACCAAAAATGGTACCAGTTCCAGAGTAGAAATTTGATAAATAATTACTTGAGTGTCTTCTGACATACTCCAACAGTTAAACAACTTCCTGACATCTCTTCCATGAGTTCCTGAAAATTTTCATCCTATCTTAAAAAATATAAAGATATTTAACAAGACACACTGTACTTTGATGGCTATATAATTCCAGCAAAATATTATGAAGTAACCTTTTAGCTATGTCTGCAAAAAAAACACAACTATATATTTAGAAAAAGTAAAGAATCAAAAACTCTGAATATTTGCCTATATGAAAGCCAAAAACAAATCCTATGTCATTTGGATATATCATGTTAAATTAATGAAAAGTTTAATCAAGATTATAGAAAGGTAAAACAGCATAGTCATACTGTGTTAACAAGCAATTCTATGCTCAGCACTACTGGAGAGGAAGGATTAAAGGAAACTATTCTAGGTAACCTGTAAAAATAACCAGTCTGCTCATCCAGGTCCAGAACTTTATAAAGCACCATCAAATACGTACAACTGGATATACTGATCTGTGAATACACATATATATGATTCGTAAATATTGACACATATCTACATATAAACATACATGTAGATATATGGAAATGTATATATACATGATCTGTGAATATGCATATATATGCATGCATATATGCACACAAGTGTGTGTGTATCCAGCTAGGCAATTTATAACATAGATAAGGGAAACTACTGGAGAGTGTGTGGGAAGGAGAAAGAAAACGGGCAAGCCTGGGTGCTGCTCTACTTTTTCACCTCTGACAAATGTGTGACCTCCCAGACAGTGAATTAGAAATTGATCATGTCAGGCTTGGTTTCATGCTTTATTAAGGAAGTCTGCATTGGATTTGTCCTCAGTCCTAGGAGATAGCACATACTCTAAGGCAGAGATAGGCAAACTGGAGACCACAAGCTAAATTTAGCTTATGGTTAGTTTCTGTTTTTTGTATGTTTTGTTATGTCTTAAAATACCCATATCTACTTAATGTATTGCCTGTAGCTTTTTGTTTGTTTGTTTGTTTGTTTTTACACTAAGATGGCAAAGTTGAGTAGCTGCCTTAAAGAACATATGGTCATGAAATCCTACAATATTTACTACCTAGCCTATTATACAAAACTTTGTCAACCCTGCTTTAGGGCACAGTCTTCACTCTTAAAGCACAGACTTTCTGTTTTCTCAAATGAATGCCGAATATCTGAAAGAGGTCTGCCTATTCCGAATGGGTTGGAAGTCTAGAATTTCCAGCACTGTGCAATCTCTAATATATTCATTGAGCATTCAGCTCTATAACAGCCATTATATTTTAAGCCTCATAGAATATCATTCCATCTATACACAGCCTAGCTTTCAGCCAAAAGTTTATGGGGAATATTATACAGACTTTAGGCATCTTTCTCTGAGCAGTTCTCTCATTTCCAGTATAATCATATGCAAATTCCATCAAATTCAGCACTGCTACATTTCTAGTTCTACCTTCTCAGCTCAGCAAGACAGCTATTGTCCACTGAGCCTCCACACTCCTGCTCTCTAGTCAGAAAATGTTATGGAATGAAAGCCCAGGTTCATGTGTTTCCCTTCTCTCAAGAATCTTAGACCTGTGCTACCTATTGTACAATGCCTGAAAAAATGCCATATTTTGTCCAGTTTGGTTTAATTATATCAAAATTTGCTCAAGTACTATTTTAAACTAAATATACAAAATAGCATAGTACTTCAGTCGTATCTCTTCTAAAACCTATGTCTTGATTATAATATGTAGAAGAGTATGCATGCATGATTAATAAATTAATTCAAGATGTTAAATTTGACATCTCTAATAAGATACGTTTATATTAATAACCACTTTAAATATAATGAATGTCAACCATAACCACTAATAATTACATATAAGAAAGAAACATTGTTAATTTGCTAAAGAATTGATTACATGGGAAATTACAACTAATGGTAATAGTTGCACAAATTAATTCTAGATTAAAATGACAGAAGAGTTTGTGCTTTTATTAGAAAAACCACATTTTCAACAACTGAATAGACCCTTCATTTTGAGATTGCTTTCCTTAGCCAACATTTTCCATGCATCTCAATTGAACACATTGTATCTGTAATTATCTTACTGAATTAGTCATGATGGTGGGCTTTATAATCTTCAACATGTCAAAGAAACAACTATTAATAATATCTATATATTAAGAATTGCTCAAGAGTCCCTTAAGCTCCCAGAATTACTAGTTAATAAGAGGTTCCAGACTATACAAGCACTAATCTGAGTGTTTGAAGAATTTGCTCATTTATTTCTGAACATAAATTTTACTGAATTCACAAAGCCTATTGTGGATAATTAGTGAGTATTACCTAGCCAATTTTTCTAAGAGTTGAGGAAGGGTTATTTTGTTTGGTTTTTTCTGACATGCCTTTTGGTTTAGGAACAGTGGAACTAAACTCTAGATCAGAAGCTGATTATTAATTATGTTGGTAAAGAAGTTATATAAGTAGCATAGCAAAAACTGTCTGCTTACTATAATACAGTCTGCACTTTAGTGTTTATATTTTAGAGTTTTACATTAATATTTCCTCTCTCCTCTCTGATATCTTCCAACATAGGAATAAATCATACAAATCTTAATTATATTTTGTATACACACACAAAGCAGTATCTTCATGATTAGCTCTAAGTATGTTGGAGGAAATCTGTGGTACTGGTAATGGACAAATATGAAAAGGCAGGCCACATATAGCCACATTTTTATTTATTGGTTTTATACACAAATTATACAAGCACAGTAGTTTCAAAAGCTTAATAGATAAGCACAACTTACAAAAATGCCTCGTCAAATTCGGTCTTCTACCATGGTGTACTATATATATGTGTGTGTATATATACACACAAACATATATATAATATATATATACATATAATACAAGCAAAAACAATGAGTCAAACACTTAAGAATGACATCTCTGAATTTAGAGTCTCAGTCAGAGGATGTAAATACTTTCTATCAAAGCAAAAATTATTCAAATATATTATTGGAGGAGGTTTTCTTAAATGTGTCTTTATCTCTGTCATCCAGCAAATCACAGAAAATGTTTCACCTGTGATCTGTTACAGCATATAGCAAAAAGTAACTATCTCTTTGAAAACAAATATGGCTAATTGAACAAGTACTTTCTGTCTCTGGACACTGACTCTTAGTAAAATTTTTCAAATGCAGTTATAAATTAAATTATATATTTGAGTACTACATTTAGGAATAAGTAAAATTTATGTCAATCTATATTTTTAAAAACCAAAAATTGGCTATGTTTCAAGTACTTAATATATGCAAATTATATTCACATCTGAGCTTATAAAGGATACTCAGGGAGAAAAAAAATTAAAACTCCATAGGGATTGTTTATAATAAAATTCTAATTATAATGAAACCTTGCTGAAGAATAAAATATAAATAGGATACTTAAATACCATGTATCACGATGTTCAAGAAATAAATATTTTGAATTAAATTGAAGAAAAAAATATATATATAAATTTTAAAATATTTCATATAAATGTATAAATGCAATTTTATCAGGGCAAAATAATTTTCAAACATCAAAGATAGTAAAAATGAAAATGTTTGGCCAAAAATTCTTTCCAAGTTAAAGAAATCTACTAGAATAAACTTAAAAAAAAAATAAAAAGGTCAATTTTCAGTAAGGAGCCAGAGTCTCGTTAACTGGGGGGCACTTAAGGGTGAGAAGCTGGGATGTGGGGGTGCTGGTCAAACCTGAATTCTCTTGGCACTACTGGCTGTGTGTGTATAGTTGACAAAAACTATGACTTCACCAACGATGAGCTGTCAGTGGGAAACACACTGCCATGAGCAGCCTCTTCATGAATTCTGATAATCTGATTCTGTCACTGGGTTCTTGAGAAAGATGCTGAGGTGAGTGCTAGACCTGTAGACATGGTCAGCCATTTCTCATGTTCCAGACAAGAATCAGCATTGAGCTAACAGTTTGGGAAAAAATAATATACCATGGATTTCAAAACAAACAAAAAAACTCTCAACATTTTCAGAAAACATCCCCAAATCAGGCCATCCCATACAAAATTAAAAGTGTGTGATATTATTCAACCACTCAAGTGCTTAGCAAATCAAAGTGACGACTTTTTTTTAATTCGGAAAACTATAGTCTCCTACTCAAAATAAGATGAATGAGTACAGTGACGAGAAAATCATGTTTTTTTCTGTACACTGCACCTAGTAATTACGGCTGTGATTTGCACAGCTTTTACCCTCTTTGTTCAGAAAAGGTACATTTTATATCGCATCCCACCTGCATTCAACATAGAATAAGTCTTCATAGTAATTATGTAGCTGTATTTAAAAGACAAAGCATGTAATTATGACTTTAAAAAATAATTTACAGTAACAGTTGAATTGGGGCTTGAATTTTAACAATGCATCAAATAGAAATAGAAGACGAAAAATTTAACTTGTAGAATTCAGTTATCTGAGAGAGGGAAGAAGTGTTCTTATAAACAATGCACTCTCATTGAGGCATTTAATGGTTGATGCTATGACAACGAAGCATGAGAGTTTCCATCAGCCAACTCCATGGCTTTTCGCTCTAGTAAAATCAATTATAAAATTTATATTTCATTTAGGATTTGATAAAAAAGCAAAGAAAATTTTAGACACAGTTAAAAGGGACTTGGAGTTCACAGAGTGATTTCTCCTCTTTTAACTAATGAGGAAAACTATATCAAGAAAAGTCAAAGGACTTTACCAAGTTCATACTACTAATCGTTTATGTTGTTTACAGAATAAAGGATAAACCCAAATCTCCTGATTCTCAATTTAAAATATTCTCCAATAAAAATCAATCTTAAATGCATTTTTAATTGAGGTATAATTGACATACAACATTATATTAGTTTCAGGTGTACAACATAATGATTTGATATTTGTATATATTGTGAATTGATCACCACAATAAGTCTAGTTAACTTCTGTCACCGTACATAGTTACAATTTTTTTTCTTGTGGTGAGGACTTTTAAGATCTACTCTCTTAAGAAATGCACTTTGATTTAAACACTAATTGTAAATAGAAATTGCTATGTTCATGGGGGATGGAATTAGCTCGTAGAACAATTTGATGAGGATATTGATTCTTATTATCCAGCCACAATTTCCTCCAGATTGACCTAAATAAACAGATCTAAGTACTTTCACTAAAGGTTTCTCCTCCCCCACAAGCCTTACATAGCCAGGATAAATAATCTAGGAATCAGAGAAAAGTAGTCCTCAAGGTTAGAGCTCTCATATAACTATTACATGGTTCTGGATAGCTGAGCTTTTGTTTTAAACTTACCTCAATGTCCCGAATATTTCTATCATGTCTTGATAATATATAGAATTAAATAATTTTTGAGATTCCTTACAGCATTGACATTTTAGGAAATCTGTTAATATTTTAGTCAATGTTACTTGTCTATGGAATTATGATATTCCTTTTATTATCTTTAGAGCTAAAAAAGAATGACCTTTTTTTTTTTTTTTTGCGGTACGCAGGCCTCTCACTTTTGTGACCTCGCCCGTTGCGGAGCACAGGCTCCGGACGCGCAGGCTCAGCGGCCATGGCTCACGGGCCCAGCCGCTCCGCGGCATGTGGGATCTTCCTGGACCGGGGCACGAACCCGCGTCCCCTGCATCGGCAGGCGGACTCCCAAACACCATGCCACCAGGGAAGCCCAAGAATGACCTTTTTTAAACAGAGTAAAACTCTACTCAATATTTGAAGTCCCCACCAATGTTAACCTACCTAGTTCATCAGCACATTCCTAGAATCTGTCTTCACACTTCTCTGGGGGACTTAGTATTTCTTCCTGTATCATGGTTATTTATTTTCATATCTCTATCATACGAGCTTTTAAACTCCTTGAAGGAAGACTCTGTATTTTATTCATTTATATATACCCTCAGCATGACCATGGTGTCATACACATAGAAGGTATACCTTGCCAAATTTAATAAATTAATTGCCATTAAAAAGTCTGTGCATCAAAATACAAAGAACACAAAGATAAATCAACCTGTCATCTATGCATTTTTAGGATAGTATTATCTTTTTCTATAACACTTAAGTTGTAAGTGATGAATCGTTATATAATGAATCGTTATATAAACTTTTTATAGAACATTAAGAACATTTAAGAACATTATTTCATGGTTCATTTATTCATTAAGCCCAGAACTTTTATAAGAATGAAATTAAACACAACTGTTAAAGTAGCCAAAAAGAAAATATGGGCATAGTTTATGGTTCTATTAATATAGTCTGGCTTTACTAATTAGATCAATGCACAATATTCTTAACTTTCTATTCCAATGTAAGAAGAAAAAGTAAAGCTTACACAAATTATGGATAATTAACAATCCTTTATATTGTGGCCCGCCTGAACAATGTTTTTGGGAGAGTCAGTTGGTATTTGACAATATAGAAAAACATAAATATTTTTGTATAATTTGGTTTCCCCACTTATGTCTAGAAATATAAGAGAACAATTAGTATAAAAGTTTAGATACTTTATTTGCAAGATATTTTACCACAGTGACAAAATTGATAACAACCTATGAACTGAGCAATGGAAAATGTTTTTAAAATTAGGATATATCTATAACATGCAAGCCTAAATAGTTATTTAAAACATTTGTATATAAGAATAATTAATGGCATATGCAGATATTCAAAACTTAATGTTTATAAAAAGAAAATTATAAAACAGCATGTTAAATATGATTGCATATAAATAAATTCTTGATAGAAAACAAAACTCTAGCAATGGGTGGATTAGGTTGGAGAAATTATGTAACTTTTTCCCATACCTATATTATGTGAATGTTATATATTTCATATTTTTTTTAGTTTTGAAAATGTTATTCTACTTGATGTGGCAACATTTAGTAATAACACCTTTCACTTAATTCACCTTCATATGTATTATGAATTATGCCACTGTTAGTCACCAAAGTTACAGGATACTACAGTAATTTACAAAGTGTAATTATTAAGTAGAGATGATTAATTTTGACTTAACCTGTTCTATCAAGCTAAGAATATATAATTAAGTACAATACCCAATCTCTTGTCTGTATTTTATAAATTGTTCCTCTTCTTCGAACCTCCATGAAGATGATATAATCAGAAAGGAACTTACTTTCTGTTTAATGTCTCCTCACAGAACCATCATTCTGGGTTCCATTTTGTAACAGAATCTTATCTAGCCGGTATTTACTATTTACTTTGAACTGTGGGTTGAGACTGATGATTGTGGAAGTCTAAAGAATACAAAAACTGGTGTGAGGAGGAAATCTACCAGAATATCAGCTTGAAGGAAATCTATTAAGAATATAAAGTAGTCCTGTGTGTGTGTGTGTGTGTGTGTGTGTGTGAAAGAGAGAGAGAGAGAAAGGGTGCTCCTTGACATAAAAGATGCTCATTTCCCTTGTCACTATTTGCCCCACAGGCCCCAAGTCTCCCAGAACATGAGACTCAAGTGCTTGTTCACAACATTTTAGAACTTATGAAACAGGCTGCTCAGAAAATCCCCACAGCATTCAGCAATATTCCAAGAGAATTACACCAATCTCGCCCTCTTAATTCAGGTTTGATTGCCTTGAAATCAAAAGCTCACCAAAACTCAAAAGCAGAGCCCATTCCCATTCTTAAGTCCAAATGTGCTGGAAAATGAGTGGGGAGGAGACTACCATTCCTGGATTTACAGACACCAGAACCCAAACTACTAATATACCTAGTGTGATAGTCTGAGTTTTCTGGGACTTCCCTAACTTAGCACTGAAGCTCTATGTCCTGGAAAACTCCTCAGTCCCCCAAAATTGGTATGTTGGATACCCTAATTATGCCTGGACCTAAGAGGGACCATAATAAACAAATTACCCCATTGAGATTCGGAACCAGTATCATCTACCGCAAGACTAAGGGATCTTTAAAATGAATTTGATAGTTATTTTTCGGATTGCATAATTATAATAGATATTCAGCATTATTCAAGTCCAGTGTTAGTGTGCTAATATACTGGATGGATATTTTTATTATAACCCCTACTAGTGTCCAGTATAATGGTGGATTCTGTGCACTTTTATTTTTATTTATTTTTTTAACATTTTATTGGGGTATAATTGCTTTACAATGTGTGCACTTTTAAAGTCACTGTATCCCAAAGCCTTCTAGGATTATGCAACTGAAAATACATACAATATACAACAAAATTATTTCTGTCATATGAGACAATGTGGGGAGAGTATTATGCTATTTTATTGTCCACTTTAACAGTCCTACACAGTTGATGAAAAAAAGCCAGTAGTGTTTAATGATTCACTGTGCATTATGGTGGCCTAAATAAATATGAAAACATTTTTTTCATCCATAATGCCTGATATTTTAACAGTGACTATGCTATTAGTACTTGGTGTGTGTCTTTTGACAGTGTTATTTCCTCCTTCTCCACATTTCTCCATAAGAAAGTCAAATACCAGGCTGTTTTCACCCAGCAGGGAATGCAATATACCTGAACCATCCTGATATGGAAGTATTTCTGCTCCATAACAATATGTTAGCAGTGAGTCAAATCCTAATATAATAAGGACTTCAAGTACATCCAAATATTTCTCTGTATTAATGATATTCTGATAGTGGCTTGCATCAAAGAAACTGCTTTTCTTATATGAAGTGTTATCCAGTTACAGGTGAGAAAAAATTTGGTAGACCATGAATTAGTATAAAATCTCAGGCCACAGGTGATTATCTTGTCTAAAGAAAATCCCATTGCCTAAAAAACAAAACAAACAAAAAAAATGGCTAATAGAGACAACAAAATCAACATCTGGATTTGGCTAATTCTCCATGATGCATCCAGGCAAATTTTAGTAGAATACTCTGCAACAAGAAGGCTTGGAGTTAATCCAATACGTGGTAAAATAAGTTCTTTATTTTGGTTACACATTTCTTTCATATGTTATAGCATTAAAACTATCAGTGACCAACATCATAGTTAATTAATACATTTATTGGGTTGGCCAAAAAGTGTCTTTGGTTTTTAAGTAAAAATAAAAGACACATTTTTCATTTTCACCAAGAACTTTATTGAACAATGTATTTGCCTTTTTGTTCCACTACCTTCTGCCATTTTTCAGGCAACTTCATAATTCCATCTTCCCAAAACTTTTTATCTTTTTGAGCAAAGAACTGTTCCAGGTACGTTTTACAGTCTTCCAGGGAATTGAAATTTATTTCATTAGAGAATTTTGTAAAGACCTAAATAAATGGAAATCAGAAGGTGCAAGTCTGGGGAATATGGTGGATGAATCAGAACTTCCCAGACAAGCTGTAACAGTTTTTGCCTGGTCATCAAAGAAACATGCAGTCTTGCATTATCCTGATGGAAGATTATACATTTTCTGTTGACTAATTCTGTATGCTTTTCTTTGAGTGCTGCTTTCAGTTGGTTTAATTGGGAGCAGTACTTGTTGGAATTAATCATTTGGTTTTCTGGAAGGAGCTCATAATAGAGGACTCCCTTCCAATCCCACCATATACACATCACCTTCCTTGGATGAAGAGCGGCCTTTGGTGTGGTTGGTGGTGGTCCACTTTGCTTGCCCCATGATCTCTTCCATCCCACATTATTGTACAGTTTCTACTTTTCATCACCCGTCACAATTTGTTTTAAAAACAGAACGTTTTCATTACTTTTAAGTAGAGAATCACATGTGGAAACACGGTCAAGAAGGTTGATTTCGCTTAACTTATGTTGGACCCAAACATCAAAGTGATGAACATAACCAAGCTGGTGCAAATGATTTTCAATGCTTGATTTGGATATTTTGAGTATTTTGGCTATCTCCCGCGTGGTATAATATTGACCAGTGTTAGTGTGCTAATATACTGGATGGATATTTTTATTATAACCCCTACTAGTGTCCAGTATAATGGTGGATTCTGTGCACTTTTATTTTTATTTATTTTTTTAACATTTTATTGGGGTATAATTGCTTTACAATGTGTGCACTTTTAAAGTCACTGTATCCCAAAGCCTTCTAGGATTATGCAACTGAAAATACATACAATATACAACAAAATTATTTCTGTCATATGAGACAATGTGGGGAGAGTATTATGCTATTTTATTGTCCACTTTAACAGTCCTACACAGTTGATGAAAAAAAGCCAGTAGTGTTTAATGATTCACTGTGCATTATGGTGGCCTAAATAAATATGAAAACATTTTTTTCATCCATAATGCCTGATATTTTAACAGTGACTATGCTATTAGTACTTGGTGTGTGTCTTTTGACAGTGTTATTTCCTCCTTCTCCACATTTCTCCATAAGAAAGTCAAATACCAGGCTGTTTTCACCCAGCAGGGAATGCAATATACCTGAACCATCCTGATATGGAAGTATTTCTGCTCCATAACAATATGTTAGCAGTGAGTCAAATCCTAATATAATAAGGACTTCAAGTACATCCAAATATTTCTCTGTATTAATGATATTCTGATAGTGGCTTGCATCAAAGAAACTGCTTTTCTTATATGAAGTGTTATCCAGTTACAGGTGAGAAAAAATTTGGTAGACCATGAATTAGTATAAAATCTCAGGCCACAGGTGATTATCTTGTCTAAAGAAAATCCCATTGCCTAAAAAACAAAACAAACAAAAAAAATGGCTAATAGAGACAACAAAATCAACATCTGGATTTGGCTAATTCTCCATGATGCATCCAGGCAAATTTTAGTAGAATACTCTGCAACAAGAAGGCTTGGAGTTAATCCAATACGTGGTAAAATAAGTTCTTTATTTTGGTTACACATTTCTTTCATATGTTATAGCATTAAAACTATCAGTGACCAACATCATAGTTAATTAATACATTTATTGGGTTGGCCAAAAAGTGTCTTTGGTTTTTAAGTAAAAATAAAAGACACATTTTTCATTTTCACCAAGAACTTTATTGAACAATGTATTTGCCTCTTTGTTCCACTACCTTCTGCCATTTTTCAGGCAACTTCATAATTCCATCTTCCCAAAACTTTTTATCTTTTTGAGCAAAGAACTGTTCCAGGTACGTTTTACAGTCTTCCAGGGAATTGAAATTTATTTCATTAGAGAATTTTGTAAAGACCTAAATAAATGGAAATCAGAAGGTGCAAGTCTGGGGAATATGGTGGATGAATCAGAACTTCCCAGACAAGCTGTAACAGTTTTTGCCTGGTCATCAAAGAAACATGCAGTCTTGCATTATCCTGATGGAAGATTATACATTTTCTGTTGACTAATTCTGTATGCTTTTCTTTGAGTGCTGCTTTCAGTTGGTTTAATTGGGAGCAGTACTTGTTGGAATTAATCATTTGGTTTTCTGGAAGGAGCTCATAATAGAGGACTCCCTTCCAATCCCACCATATACACATCACCTTCCTTGGATGAAGAGCGGCCTTTGGTGTGGTTGGTGGTGGTCCACTTTGCTTGCCCCATGATCTCTTCCATCCCACATTATTGTACAGTTTCTACTTTTCATCACCCGTCACAATTTGTTTTAAAAACAGAACGTTTTCATTACTTTTAAGTAGAGAATCACATGTGGAAACACGGTCAAGAAGGTTGATTTCGCTTAACTTATGTTGGACCCAAACATCAAAGTGATGAACATAACCAAGCTGGTGCAAATGATTTTCAATGCTTGATTTGGATATTTTGAGTATTTTGGCTATCTCCCGCGTGGTATAATATTGATTGTTCTCAATTAATGTCTCGATTTGATCGTTATCGACTTCAAATGGTCTACCCAACTGTGGAGCAACATCCAGCAAGAAATCTCCAGCTCAAAACTTCACAAACCACTTTTGGCACGTTCGATCAGTCACAGCACCTTCTCCATACACAAATGCACAAATCTTTTCTGGCATTTCAGTTGCTTAAAATGGCTACCCAAAAATTCACCAATTTTGATAAGTCTTTTTTTAAATGCACGCTGATATGACAGCTGTCACATACAATCTAACAAAATTATTTTGAATGAAGTTAAAGACAACTAAGTGCTACTAGAGCCATGTTACGGAAAAAAACGAACAAACCTTTTGGCCAATCCAATAGTAATGACAATTTGGGGGTATCAACTCTTACTGGGCTTTTTGACTTGAAGACTTCAAAATGCTACTGAAATACACTTAACTTTTTTTTTTTTTTTGCGGTACGCTGGCCTCTCACTGCTGTGGCCTCTCCCGTTGCGGAGCACAGGCCCCGGACGCGCAGGCCCAGCGGACATGGCCCACGGGCCCAGCCGCCCCGCGGCATGCGGGATCCTCCCGGACCGGGGAACGAACCCGTGTCCCCCGCATCGGCAGGCGGACCCTCAATCACTGCGCCACCAGGGAAGCCCTACACTTAACATTTTGAAAGCAACTTTCAACCTTTTCATAGATTCTAAAGGAAAAACCTTATCAATAGAAGAGTCAAAATTCTTAGGAATGGCATTTCCATTCTGCAAAGATCTCCCTTGAAACAAAGTCCTATAGATTGGGACAAGCCCAAGAAAACTGCATTACTAAAACAACTGGTTTATTAATAAAGTATTAATAAAGCCTGTTGTCACTAACTAAGGGTTGATAAAGGTGATATCTGTAAACCTGGCAACCTGGTAAGAAAGCAAAATTCACTAACAGAAGAACCTACCATCATGTGGGCTAGTCCAATGGAGTAATACAGTCACCTCTCATATAAGCAAATGACTCCTTGCCAACTGCATTGACCACTGAGCACAACTGCAGCTCCTCATGTGATTCTCTTTACCAGAGAGCATCCCATTCCTGAAATGACTGAATGATAAATTTACATACCCTCATTGGCTGTTGCTAATGAGTTTATGTAGTTAGAGCATCGGGAGATGCAAGGCAAAATGACTGAGCATCTGGTATCCCAGCACTGATATAGAACACCTTTCTTTTTCCTAAACACTGGTCCTCCCAACACTGAAGTTTACATATTTATCAATCTATTCCATCCAAAATAAAAGAGAATTGAATAATCCTAGTCCACTGCCTACGGGGAGTGAGAGAAACTCTAAGACACTAAAAACATGGTATTTTCATCTAAGAATCCAGTCTTAGATAATTTTAATTCTCTAACATTATAGCTGCCAGCTAAGTATAATTTCAACAGCCTACCTCTGAAACACTCCACCGAACCATCTAAATGTTCTCATTCAAATGTCTCTTTTATTATTAATGGACACTGACTTTGTATTCATGTTGTGTAGGATATTTTCCAATAATTTTTTTCTGATGAATTCAAGGAAATAAAAACTTTTCTTCTGCATGGTAAGTTTGAAATCTTGAAGGTTGTTAAAACATGGCCTCATCATCCTCCCTGCAACATAAAGTGCATTTAATTATTGGGTTTCTCCTTCTTGATTTAAAGATCTATTCCTTAACTATAAATATTAAAGTTTTCCCCCCATCTGTTGAAAAGGTGCTTGTCAACTTCAAGCTCTAAGACTCTACTGCATTAAAACTTGGTTTTGTGCCTCTGGCATAAACAATAGCCAAATAATAATATTTAGCTCTCATACTCTTCCATTTCACCTATGGCAATGTGACTTAGTTAAAAAAATGATCAATTTATATCACTCACTATAAAAATCCACTTGTGTGTCAAAATCAGCTTGGAGACTTGATAAAAATATTGACTTGTCTCTTATCCCACATTCCAAGGTTTTAAAATGTCAAATGGTAAATTCTGAACATTTGAATTTTCATCAAGATCACCAGCTGATTATGAAGCACATCAATCCACATAAATTTCAGAAATAATCTTTCATACTTCAACCCATCCATGGTGTGTGATTTAGGTTTCTTTGGACTTCAACTTATTTTACAGAGTTTTTATGGATATTACAAATCTGCTATATCAATTTGAATTCTCATAGGTTTTATTAATGATGGATAAAAATTTAATCTTTAAGAATAAAGGAATCATATCATCTTAAAATGTGGAAGTAATATAGAAACCATTGAATTCACCTTCTCACCTTAAAGTTCTTCTTGCAAAAATTCTCTAAATAGATTTGATAGGCAAATTCTGGATATATTATTTCAAGCCACAGAGTGTCTGTACCTTGGTAACAGAATCTGTTCTCTAATTAGCTATATATCTATTAATCAAAATTTTAGGAAACGTTGTGTGTGTGTTTCTTTTTTTTTTTAAATAAATAACTGCTGCCATTGATCTATATTCTCTATTTTATCAACAAAAAGACACTGCTACAATCTCCCTATACAATCAGTCAGCATCAGGGGAACTGTTTTAGGATACAGAGGAAATTCAGACTAAAATTCTGTCCTCAGGGAGATTAAAGTCTCTAGTAGGAGAGAATATGTGTGTGTGTGTATTTCTTCATTAAAAGATACAAATAAATCACTAAGGGGTAATAAAAAAATACAAATCATTTTAAATAAATAACTGCTGCCATTGATCTATATTCTCTATTTTATCAACAAAAAGACACTGCTTTCTACTCCCTATACAATCAGTCAGCATCAGGGGACCTGTTTTAGGATACAGAGGAAATTCAGACTAAAATTCTGTCCTCAGGGAGATTAAAGTCTCTAGTAGGAGAGAATATGTGTGTGTGTGTATTTCTTCATTAAAAGATACAAATAAATCACTAAGGGGTAATAAAAAAATACAAATCACTTCCAAGTGTGATAGATTAGGAAGAAATCTCAAAGACGAAGATTTTATATTTAAGATGTAAGGTTAAAAACATTAAAAAAAAAATGTAGGTAGGAGACATGCAATCAGATTGGAATCGAGAGAGTCGCACCAGAGGATAAGTTCTAGGGGGAGACCTTCAAGATGGTGGAGGAGTAACATGCAGAGATCACCTGCTCCCTATAAATACATCAGAAATACATCTACATGTGGAACAACTCCTACATAACACCTACTGAACACTGGCAGAAGATCTCAGACTTCACAAAAGGCAAGAAACTCCCCACGTACCTGGGTAGGACAAAAAAAAGATAAAACAGAGACAAAAGAATAGGGATGGGACCTGCACCTCTGGGAAGGAGCTGTGATGGAGGAAATGTTTCTACACACTAGGAAGCCCCATCACTGGCAGGGATGGGGGGTGGGGGGGGGAAGCTTCAGAGCCACGGAGGAGAACGCAGCAACAGGGGTGCAGAGGGCAAAACAGAGAGATTTCCCACAAAACAGAGAGATTCCCCACATAGAGGATCAGTGCTGACCAGCACTCACCAGCCCGAGAGGCTTGTCTGTTCACTCGCCTGGATGGGTGGGGGCAGGGAGCTGAAGCTGGGCTTTGGAGGTCAGATCTCAGGGAGAGGAGTGGGGATGACTACGTAAACACAGCCTGAAGGGGGCTAGTGCACCACAGCTGGCAGGGTGGGAATCCGGGAAAAACTCTGGAACTGCCTAAGAGGCAAGAGACCACTGTTTCAGGGTGTGCCAGGAAAGGGGATTCAGAGCAGTGCCTAAATGACTCTAGAGATGGGCGTGACCCACGGCTATCAGTGCGGACAGCAGAGATGGGCATGAAACACTAAGACTCCAGCTGCAGCCACAAGAATCCTATGTGCAACACAGGTCACTATCCACACCACCCCTCCCAGGAGCCTGTGCAGCCTGCCACTGCCAGGGTCTCATGATTCAGGGCCAACATCCCCTGGAGAACACACGGCACACCTTAAACTGTTGCAACATCACACTGGCCTCTGCCGCCGCAGGCTCGCCCCGCACTCAGTACCCCCATCCCCTCAGCCTGAGTGAGACAGAGCACCCTAATCAGCTGCTACTTTAACCCCGTCCTGTCTGAGTGAAAAACAGACGCCCTCAGGCGATCTACACAAAGAGGCAGGGCCAAATCCAAAGCTGAACCCCAGGAGCTCTGTGAACAAAGAAAAGAAAGGGAAATTTCTCCCAGTAGCCTCAGGAGCAGCGGATTAAATCTCCACAATCAACTTCATGTACCATGCATCTCTGGAATGCCTGAATAGACAAAGAATCATCCAAAAATTGAGGTGGTGGGTTTGGAGAGCAACCGTAGACTTGGGGTTTGCTTTCTGCATCTAATTTGTTTCTGGTTTTATGTTTATCTTAGTTTAGTACTTAGAGTTTATTATCATTGGTAGATTTGTTGATTGATTTGGTTACTCTCTTCCTCCTTTTTTTTTAATATAGATATATATTTTTTCCTTTTTCTCTTTTTGTGAGTGTGTATGTATATGCTTCTTTGTGTGATTTTGTCTGTATAGCTTTACTTGTACCATTTACCTAGTGTTCTGTCTGTCCATTTTATTTTGTTTGTTTGTTTGTTTTTTTAATATAGTTTTTAGCACTTGTTATCATTGGTGGATTTCTTTTTTGGTTTGGTTGCTCCCTTCTTTCTTCCTTTTTTTTCTTTTTTTATTACTTTTTATATTTTTTATTTTTAATAATTATTTATTTAGTTTTTACTTTAATAGCTTTATTTTATTTTTTTCATTCTTTCTTTTTTTTCTCCCTTTTCTTCTGAGCCGTGTGGCTGACAGGGTCCATGTATACCAGCCGGGTGTCAGGCCTGTGCCTCTGAGGTGGGAAAAGCACGTTCAGGACATTGGTCCACCAGAGACCTCCTGGCTCCACATAATATCAAATGGTGAAAGCTCTCCTGGAGATCCCCATCTCAATGCTAAGACCCAGCTCCACTCAATGACCAGCAAGCTACAGTGCTGGACACCCTATGCCAAACAACTAGCAAAACAGGAACACAATCCCACCCATTAGCAGAGAGGCTGCCAAAGATCATAATAAGGTCACAGACACGCCAAAACACACCACCGGATGTGGTCCTGCCCACCACAAAGACAAGATTCAGCCTCATCCACCAGAACACAGGCATTAGTCCCCTCCACCAGGAAGCCTACACAACCCACTGAACCAACCTTAGCTACTGGAGTAAGACACTAAAAACATCAGGAACTATGAACCTGCAGCCTGTGAAAAAGGGACACCAAACACAGTAAGTGAGACAAAAGGAGAACACAGAGAAATGCACAGCAGATGAAGGACCAAGGTAAAAACCCACCAGACCTAACAAATGAAGATGAAATAGGCAGACTACTAGAAAAAGAATTTAGAGTAATGATAGTAAAGATGATCCAAAATATTGGCAATAGAATGGAGAAAATACAAGAAATGTTCAACAAGGACCTAGAAGAACTAAAGAGCAAACAAACAATGATGAACAACACAATAAATGAAATTTAAAATTCTCTAGAAGGAATCAATAGTAGAATAACTGAAGCAGAAGAATAGGTAAGTGACCTGGAAGTTAAAATAGTGGAAATAACTACTGCAGAGCAGAATAAAGAAAAAAGAATGAAAAGAATTGAGGACAGTCTCAGAAACCTCTGGGACAACATTAAATGCCACAACATTCGAATTATAGAGGTCCCAGAAGAAGAAGAGAAAAGAAAGGGATTGAGAAAATATTTGAAGAGATTATAGTTGAAACCTCCCCTAATATGGGAAAGGAAACAGTCAATCAAGTCCAGGAAGTACAGAGAGTCCCATCCAGGAGAAAATCAAGGAGAAACACACCAAGACACATATTAATCAAACTGTCAAAAATCGAATACAAAGACAAAATATTAAAAGCAGCAAGGAAAAAAAAAGACAAATAACATACTACAGAATCCCCATAAGGGTAAAAGCTGATCTTTCAGCGGAAACTGTGCAAAGCAGAAGGGAGTGGCAGGACAAATTTAAAGTGATGAAAGGGCAAAACCTACAACCAAGATTACTCTACCCAGCAAGGATCTCATTCAGATTCTACAGAGAAATAAAAATCTTTACAGACATGCAAAAGCAAAGAGAACACTGCACCATCAAACCAGCTTTACAATAAATGCTAAAGGAACTTCTCTAGGCAGGAAACACAAGAGAAGGAAAAGACCTACAACAACAAACCCAAAACAATTGAGAAAATGGTAATAAAACACAGGCATTAGTCCCCTCCACCAGGAAGCCTACACAACCCACTGAACCAACCTTAGCTACTGGAGTAAGACACTAAAAACATCAGGAACTATGAACCTGCAGCCTGTGAAAAAGGGACACCAAACACAGTAAGTGAGACAAAAGGAGAACACAGAGAAATGCACAGCAGATGAAGGACCAAGGTAAAAACCCACCAGACCTAACAAATGAAGATGAAATAGGCAGACTACTAGAAAAAGAATTTAGAGTAATGATAGTAAAGATGATCCAAAATATTGGCAATAGAATGGAGAAAATACAAGAAATGTTCAACAAGGACCTAGAAGAACTAAAGAGCAAACAAACAATGATGAACAACACAATAAATGAAATTTAAAATTCTCTAGAAGGAATCAATAGTAGAATAACTGAAGCAGAAGAATAGGTAAGTGACCTGGAAGTTAAAATAGTGGAAATAACTACTGCAGAGCAGAATAAAGAAAAAAGAATGAAAAGAATTGAGGACAGTCTCAGAAACCTCTGGGACAACATTAAATGCCACAACATTCGAATTATAGAGGTCCCAGAAGAAGAAGAGAAAAGAAAGGGATTGAGAAAATATTTGAAGAGATTATAGTTGAAACCTCCCCTAATATGGGAAAGGAAACAGTCAATCAAGTCCAGGAAGTACAGAGAGTCCCATCCAGGAGAAAATCAAGGAGAAACACACCAAGACACATATTAATCAAACTGTCAAAAATCGAATACAAAGACAAAATATTAAAAGCAGCAAGGAAAAAAAAAGACAAATAACATACTACAGAATCCCCATAAGGGTAAAAGCTGATCTTTCAGCGGAAACTGTGCAAAGCAGAAGGGAGTGGCAGGACAAATTTAAAGTGATGAAAGGGCAAAACCTACAACCAAGATTACTCTACCCAGCAAGGATCTCATTCAGATTCTACAGAGAAATAAAAATCTTTACAGACATGCAAAAGCAAAGAGAACACTGCACCATCAAACCAGCTTTACAATAAATGCTAAAGGAACTTCTCTAGGCAGGAAACACAAGAGAAGGAAAAGACCTACAACAACAAACCCAAAACAATTGAGAAAATGGTAATAGGAACATACATATTGATAATTATCTTAAATGTAAATGGACTAAATGCTCCAACGAAAAGACACAGACTGGCTGAATGGATATAAAAACAAGGCTTGTATATATATGCTGTCTACAAGAGAACCACTTCAGGCCTATGAACACATACAGACTGAAAGTGAGGGGATGGAAAAAGATATTCCATGCAAATGGAAATCAAAAGAAAGCTGGAGTAGCAATTCTTGTATCAGACAAAATAGACTTTAAAGTAAAGACTATTACAACAGACAAAGAAGGACACTACATAATGATCAAGGGATCAATCCAAGAAGAAGGTATTACAACTGAAAATATTTATGCACCGAACATAGGAGCACCTCAATACATAAAGCAAATGCTAAAAGCCATAAAAGGGGAAATCGACAGTAACACAATCATGGTAGGGGTTTTTAACACCCAACTTTCACCAATGGACAGATCATCCAAAATGAAAATAAATAAGCAAACACAAGCTTTAAATGATACATTAAACAATATGGACTTAATTCATATTTATAGTACATTCCATCCAAAAATAACAGAATACCTTTCCTTCTCAAGTGCTCGTGGAACATTCTCCAGGATAGATCATATATTGGGTCAGAAATCAAGCCTTGGTAAATTTATGAAAATTGATCATAACAAGTATCTTTTCCGACCACACACTATGAGACTAGATATCAATTACAGGAAAAAACCTGTAAAAAATACAAACACATGGAGGCTAAACAATACACTACTAAACAACCAAGAGATCACTGAAGAAATCAAAGAGAAAATCAAAAAGTACCTAGAAACAAATGAAAAGGAAAACACAACAATCCAAAACCTATGGGAAGCAACAAAAGCAGTTCTAAGAGGGAAGTTTATAGCAATAAAATCTTACCCCAAGAAACAAAAAACATCTCAAATAAACAACCTAACCTTACATGTAAAACAGTTAGGGAAAGAAGAACAAAAAACCCCCAAAGTTAGCAGAAAGAAAGAAATCATAAACATCAGATCAGAAATAAATGAAAAAGAAATGAAGGAAAGAATAGCAAAGATCAATAAAACTAAAAGCTGGTTCTTTGAGAAGATAAAAAAAAAATTGACAAACCATTAGCCAGACTCATCAAGAAAAAAAGGGACAAGTCTCAAATCAATAGAATTAGAAATGAGAAAAGGAGAAGTAACAACTGACACTGCAGAAATACAAAGGCTCATGAGAAATTACTACAAGCAACTATATGCCAATAAAATGGACAACCTGGAAGAAATGGACAAATTCTTAGAAAAGCACAAACTTCTGAGACTGAAGCAGGAAGAAATAGAAAATATAAACAGACCAATCATAAGCACTGAAATTGAGACTGTGATTAAAAATCTTCCAACAAACAAAAGCCCAAGACCAGATGGCTTCACAGGTGAATTCTATCAAACATTTAGAGAAGAGCTAACACCTATCCTTCTCAAACTCTTCCAAAATATAACACTCCCAAACTCATTCTATGAGGCCACCATCACCCTGATACCAAAACCAGACAAAGATGTCACAAAGAAAGAAAACTACAGGCCAATATTACTGGTGAACACAGATGCAAAAAACCTCAACAAAATAGTAGGAAACAGAATCCAAAAGCACATTAAAAGGATCATATACCATGATCAAGTGGGGTTTATCCCACGAATGCAAGGATTCTTCAATATATGAAAATCAATCAATGTGATAAACCATATTAACAAATTGATGGAGAAAAGCCAAAATTCAAAAATTCGACAAAATTGAACACCCATTTATCATAAAAACGCTTCAGAAAGTAGGCATAGAGGGAACTTACCTACACTTAATAAAGGCCATATATGAAAAACCCACAGCCAACATCGTTCTCAATGGTGAAAAACTGAAACCACTTCCACTAAGATCAGGAACAAGACAAGGTTGCCCACTGTCACAACTATTATTCAACATAGTTTTGGAAGTTTTAGCCACAGCAATCAGAGGATAAAAAGAAATAAAAGGAATAAAAGGAATGCAAATCAGAAAAGCATAAGTCATGTTGTCACTGTTTACAGATGACATGATACAATGCATAGAGAATCCTAAAGACTCTACCAGAAAACTACTAGATCTAATCAATGAATTTGGTAAATTAGCAGGATACAAAATTAATGCACAGAAATCTCTTCCATTCCTATACACTAACCATGAAAAATCCGAAAAAGAAATTAAGGAAACACTCCCTTACCATTGCAACATTAAGAATAAAATACCTAGGAATAAACCTAACTAAGGAGACAAAAGACCTGTATGCAGAAAACTATAAGACACTGATGAAAGAAATTAAAGATGATACAAACAGATGGAGAGATATACCATGTTCTTGGATTGTAAGAATCAATATTGTGAAAATGACTATACTACCCAAAGCAATCTACAGATTCAGTGCAATCCATATCAAACTACCAATGGCATTTTTGACAGAACTAGAGCAAAAAATATCACCATTTGTATGGAAATACAAAAGAGCCCAAATAGCCAAAGCAATCTTGAGAAAGAAAAACAGAGCTGGAGGAATCAGGGTCCTGGGCCTTAGGCTATACTACACAGCTACAGTCATCAAGACAGTATGGTACTGGCACAAAAACAGAAAGATAGATCAATGGAACAGGATAGAAAGCCCAGAGATAAACCCATGCACATATGGTCACCTTATTTTTGATAAAGGAGGCAAGACTATACAATGGAGATAAGACAGCCTCTTCAATAAATGTTGCTGGGAAACTGGACAGCTACATGTAAAAGAATGAAATTAGAACACTTCCTAACACCCTACACAAAAATAAACTCTAAATAGATTAATGATCTAAATGTAAGGCCAGACACTATCAAACTCTTAGAGGAAAACATATGCAGAACACTCTATGACATAAATCACAGCAAGATCCTTGTGACCCACCTCCTAGAGAAATGGAAATAAAAACAAAAATAAACAAATGGGACCTAATGAAACTTCAAAGCTTTTGCACAGCAAAGGAAACCATAAACAAGATGAAAAGACAGCCCTCAGAATGGGAGAAAATATTTGCAAATGACACAACTGACAAAGGATTAATCTCTAAAATTTACAAGCAGCTCATGCAGCTCAATTTCAAAAAAACAAACAACCCAATCCAAAAATGGGCAGAAGACCTAAACAGACATTTCTCCAAAGAAAATATACAGATTGCCAACAAACTCATGAAAGAATGCTCAATATCACTAATCATTAGAGAAATGCAAATCAAAACTACAATGAGGTATCACCTCACACCAGTCAGAATACCCATCATCAAAAAATCTACAAACAATAAATGCTGGAGAGGGTGTGGAGAAAAGGGAACACTCTTGCACTATTGGTGGGAATGTAAATTGATACAGCCATTATGGAGAACAGTATGGAGGTTCCTTAAAAAACTAAAAATACAACTACCATACAACCCAGCAATCCCACTAATGGGCATATACCCTGAATAAACCATAATTCAAAAAGAGTCATGTACCAAAATGTTCATTGCAGCTCTATTTAAAATAGCCAGGTCATGGAAGCAACCTAAGTGTCCATCGACAGATGAATGGATAAGGAAGATGTGGCACATATATACAATGCAATATTACTCAGCCATAAAAGGAAATGAAATTGAGTTATTTGCAGTGAGGTAGATGGACCTAGAGTCTGTCATACAGACCGAATAAGTCAGAAAGAAAAACAAATACCGTTATGTAATACATATATGTGGAATCTAAAAAAAAAAAAGTGGTTCTGAAAAACCTATAGGCAGGAGAGGAATAAAGATGTAGACGTAGAGAATTGACTTGAGAACACTGAAGGGGGAAGGGTAAGCTGGGACGAAGTGAGAGAGTAGCATGGACATATATACACTACCAAATGTAAAATAGATAGTAGTTGGAAGCAGCCGCAAAGCACAGGGAGATCAGCTCCAGGCTTTGTGACCACCTATAGGGGTGGGATATGGAGGGTGGGAGGGAGATGCAAGAGGCAGGAGATATGGGTATATATGTATATGTACAGCTGATTCACTTTGTTATAAAGCGGAAATTAACACACCATTGTAAAGCAATTATACTCCAATAAAGATGTTTAAAAAAAAAGAAAAGAGGTATAGGGAAGTTATATAGAAAAAAGCATGAGCAAGTTCACAGAGTTAGAACAATCCAGAATGCTACGAATTCCTGTGTTCATATGACCTGCTTCACATAGCTAACAAATTAAATCTATTGCATTGCACAATTCAAGTTTGCTGTCGTTTTATCCATTATTACATCTCATGCTATAACAGCTTAAATAACCATGATCTTATATTCATTTTAGATAATAGTTCAAGTTTATTACAACTATAATTACATGCATTTTACAAAGATCTCAAAACATGGATGTTTTTCTGATTTATCTTCCTTGTTTTCTCCAGACAATTAATAACATACTTTCAGTTTTGCTAATTCTGTTACTCAATAATATCCAATTAAAATTTTTTTCTTATAATTTTCTCCAATTCTAAAATATTAATGTAAAAACTTTTATGATCAATCTTACATATCTTCTGTCAAAAATAATCTTTCTTGTGGTTAATAAATGCACTTGATTTTTTTCTGTATTACACTGTATTTTTTTTAGCACAATTCACTTTTTACTTATATCCTATTGAATATTTTCAAAGATTATAGAGTTCCATATAACAAAGTTTTATATTTCAGAATATGATCCTGGTTTTATTTCTCTGTATTGTTGTCCTTTGTTGTAAAAAAGCATCTGATCTATTTAAAACAAGAAAACAAAATTATTGAAACCATTTTGTTTATTTATTGTTCATATAAAGTCAGTTGATACTAATGATATCAATTATGTGGCTCCAGGCTCCAAGAAATTTACATAATTTATCTTTCACTATATCCTATCATAAACTTTTCATTTGATCCTTCCATATTTTTAATTCTTCCACAAAGATTTTGTTTTAAAGATTATTCCTACCCCCTCATTTTCACCTCATAACAGAACCCTGTCATGTCTTCTGATATTGGCAGAGATGCTTTGATTTCATGGAGGACAAGTCCAATTCCTAGAAAAGGAATAGGCTGTACCTCAGTGTTGACCAATGAGATATAAAGTGAAATTCGCTAGAAATTTTTCATAATGATTTTATTTCCTTCAGAGTCATCTATGAGAGAAATAATAAGATCTACTTCACAGTTTTTTGTGAGGATTAAATGTAAAAGAATAAAAATAAACAAACCTGGCACCCAGTAAGTGCTAAACACGGATTAAATGTAAATGCTATAGCAACACAAATTAAGGTAATGCAAGATGATGGCCCGGAGTTCTTACAACACTTAGCCACTAAATTTATGCCAGTAAAATCTGCCTGCCAGAATTTTATGCACTGAGAAGACTAAGTAGGCCTCAATTATTAAGACATCATTTGTTTACTGTCTTACACAAATAGCTAAAAGCACCCTTAACACACAAACACCTTCCTTTCTGGCTTTACAGCTACCCTCCCTGTCTCCATCAATACTTTTTGAAATTTTTCCTGGCATGGCTCCTAAAAAGATGCTAACTTTTGAAAAGATGTTGGATTACTAGCTCCCTCTCATCCAACAAGTACCCTAGACCTAAAACAAGCCAAAGAGAGGTTGAAGGATTTGCCAAATAACAGAAAAACTTACAGAAACCTTTCATATTGTAGGAAATTTGATTAGCATGATTAATAAGTTGAAATAGCTAAAAGATGTTTTTTGGAGAAGACTGATGAAGCAAAAACAGCTCCAGCAAAACTTGGTATTTTATAAAAGAAAGAAGATAAGAGTAAACAAAATGAAAATTTTTAAATGAAATTAATTTAGGCAAAATATAGTATATATATAAATATTATATATATACTATGTACATATAAATGAATATATACACATTTGTGTGTACACACACACAATTATATGCCAATATATTTCAAACATTGACAAAATGAAATACTCTTCTGGAAAAATACAAAATGTCAAAATTGGCAAAGTACACAAAAACGAGCATGACAGTAATTGAAATGCTAATTAGAGACCTCTAACTGCTTCTCCACTCCCACACCCCTTCACTCCCCACACACAATCTTTATGGATTTACAAAATTGCTTTAAATGATTATTCTACCAAACTATCAAGGAACTCTCTTACACAAGTTGTACTAGAAAAAAACCCATAAGATAACTGCCTTACTTATTTGTTAAATAAACTTAATTTCAAAATTAGCAAAGATGGTACAATAAAAGAAAATTAATTTTTCTTGTGATCAAAAATGCCACAGTTTTTAATGATTATATTATCTAATTGAGTCTGTCTTTGTATTTTAAAAATGTGTATATAGGTTTTATCCTAGGAATTCAAAAGTGACTTTAGGAAGAGAAACTTTTGTCAAAGTGTCTTACCATTAATGAATTGAGATATAAATTGTAAATTAATGTAGAAAAAGCATTTGATAAGGTTCAACATCTCAGAATATTTAATAATTCTCAGAATTAGTAATAAGTGGGAATTATCCTTACCTAACATAGGTCATATACTAACAGTATATAGGAAACAACATAGATAAATATACATGTAATCCCTTTAAAAATTCGGAAGACACTAGAATGCCTACTGTCTTTCAATATGAACTACAATTGATGAACCTATCTCAGAGGAAGAAGAGAGAAAGAAGTGAGGCATGATTCTGAAGAAAATAAAACTGCATAGAAAAATGAAGAGTATCAACAACAGCCTATAACAAATAAGAGAGCTTGACAAGGTTGCCACATATTACCTCAGCTAACAAAAATCAATAGCATTACCATATATCAGCAATAATCACCTAGGAAATATAATAGAAAGCAAAATACTATCCAGAATGGTAATATACACTTTGAGGTATTAAGCATGATTCTCTTAAAAGATATAAGGGAACACTAGGATAAATGCCAGGTTAATAGATTGAACTACTTACTATTACAAGGCTGCCAATTTTTCCCAAGCTATTTTAAAAATATACTGCAAGTTTAATTACATCTGTAGAAAGACTTTTAAGGAGCTTATTCTTATATATGTATTGGTCAGTTTCCAGAATTTGTATGGATCGGAAAATTGAATGTATTTCCTCTCTCCTCTTAGAAATCACTCAAAAGCTATAAGTATAAGAAAAATATAAACTCAAACAAATTTTTGAATAAAATCATAATACTAATTAGGACTGCCAAAAGGAACAATGCTTATGCAGAATATTCATATAAGGAAGTGGAAAGAAATTTAACATATATTCCAGGTGTTGAATCCAGCTCTAGAGGATCACAAAATACACTTTCTGAGGAGCAAATATAGGCTAAAGGCAAAAAGGGTGAAGATGTAAGAAAACATAAAATGAATTGGATGTTGGCAGAAGCCATTCTAACCCAGTTAATTTCAGAAAAATAGAGTCAGTAAGATTGCACTAAAACTACATAAACAAGCCATGTTTGCAGGAAGCAGTATGTGTTTGTGGTTACTTAGAAAAAGAAGACTTTTGTATTGTGAAAATAAGCTATCCAGAAATGTCAAAATTACCATTTTCTAACAGCAGGAGAGACCCAGTAAACAAATGGACCAGGAAAAAGAATCTCATTCTAAGAGACATAAAAAAGGGAAGAACTATCACAGTATCTGTAAAAATATACTACAAAGAAAAGGATAAAATATTAATAAAAGGAATTAACTGACAAAGAAAAACTATCAAGAAAGTTGTTGCCCTATTGTTTTTTGGGTTTTTTTTTGCGGTACGTGGGCCTCTCACTGTTGTGGCCTCTCCCGTTGCTGAGCACAGGCTCCGGACGCCCAGGCTCAGTGGCCATGGCTCCCAGGCCTAGCTGCTCGGCGGCATGTGGGACCTTCCCGGACAGGGGCACAAACCCGTGTCCCCTGCATCGGCAGGCGGACTCTCAACCACTACGCCACCAGGGAAGCCCTGCCCTATTGTTTTTTGTGTGTGAGTGTGTGTGTAATTACAGAGAAAATAAATCTAACATATTTGTAATAAACACACTGTGTTGAGCTTTCAATATCTCCCTTTATGAATGAAAGATTTATTGCCCCCAGCTACTAGGATTGCTGCCAGAAGATAACCCTCAGCCCTCAGTCCCTTTGGAAATTGCCTCAGTTGAAAAATAACTGATATTTTCAAAGCCATGCCTATTCCAGAAGCAGCCTATATTCAGTGACTGATCAAAGTTAGACTATAAAGGCACAGCCCCTTTGCCCAATTCACGATAACTCTGAAAGTCTCACCCAGCTTCAGAGCTCATTAGATAATTTAAACCCTTCATTGGGATTGCTTGGTAACACATCTCCTGTCCAAATCTGCTTCCTCTGTCTCCCTTCCACAGTTGTCAGTACTGGGCACTTCCTAATAAAATCTTTAACATTAATCACTAGCTACTCTCGGGACATCCAAAGTTTGACAATTGTTACCAGAAGTGGAGTGGTTCAAGAAAGCAAATACTAATATTGGATTTTGTGCCCAAATCATCTTAACCTCCAGCTGGCAGTGATGATTCTATCACCTGTGGTAGATGGACCGCAGATAGCTCCAGGCATAAGACAATGGAAAAGTTTTTCAAACATTTAGCTATGTAAACTGGGATGTCAAATGCTTGGAAAATAATGGACTGGCTGGGGGAAATAGTAAATAAAATTATAATGCAGGAAACTAGATTTCTGGATGAGGCCATGCCATCCGAAGTAGAGAATTCTGTACTTTTTGAAAAATAGTTCCTGGCACATTACTGGATACTGACAGAGACAGAGCTCTTGACATGGAAAATCAAGGGACAATGTAGGAAGCATTCTTCATCATGAACTGGGCTTTCTCAAACTCAGTGAGTCATAAGTTGGGCAGGCCCAGCAATATTCCGCCATAAGATGGGAGTATACATCTGGGATCACACATGAACAGAACTGCAAGCTACATGAGCAGGCCACCCAGATACCCATGACATTCACCAATATTGCACATGAGGCCCTCCTTCACTGCACAGTTATGGACCCTTGGGATCATCCCTTACAGCCAAATAACAAAGAAGGAAAAAAATTCCAACTTGGTTCATGAATAACCAAAGTTTAGTAATGTTGCACTAAAGCCCCACTCAGGAGTGGCCTCTAAAGACAGTGGTGAAGAAAATCTTAGATTTTTGAGATTTGAAGAGATTTGTGCAGTGCACTTGACTATTTCGAATGGAAGGAGTGGGGTCATTAGTGAATTCATTGGCCAGCTAGTCAAAGGCCTGGGAGGAAGAAGAATGAAAGTGAAAGATCTAAGACATGGAGGACTGGAATTGAGGCATATTGCAGGCATATGGGAGTGAAAGAAAGTGTGGAGATCTTTAGATTGCATAATAACTAACACCAACAAGAGTGTACTCACCACAGAACAAATACAAAGTAACCAGGCAGACAAAATGCTCAGCCAATAGACCTCAACCACCCCAATGTTGATATAATAGGTTCATGAATGAAGTAGTCATGATGGCAGGGATGGAGGCTATACCTGGAACAACTTACCATGTTTCCGAACTGCTACTACCAAATATCTAACTTACCAGCAACAAAAATCAATGCTGATTCCCACTGCACGAATTCCTTGAAGACCTGTTTGTTCAACTGGTGGAACACTGACTGCATTGGAGCCCTAGAAAATCAAGCAAATCACATTGTTAGAAAAATACACATATTTTGGATATGGATTTTCCTTTTATACTTATATGGCCACAGCCGGCACTATTACCAGAGGATTTGCAGAGAGTTTAATCCACGGATACTAGATGCCTCATGACATCGTTTCAAATGACAGCAAAAGAAGAGCAGGAGTGTTCCAATCTCCATGAGATACACTTGTCATATCACATATCATACAATCCAAAAGCTGCCAGCCAGGCAAAGTTATGATACAAACTGCTGAATGCATAGCTGTAATGCCAACATGGAGGTGAATCTTTACAAGAACAGAATGTCATCTTTCAGCACTTAAATCAAAGAACTTTATATATAGATAGACTGCGTGTATCCAGTAACAAAGGTATGGAAGCACAAAGGTTTACCATCACTCTCACAAACACAATTGGGGATTTTGTGCTCCCTGATGCCACAACTCTAGATTATATGTGTTAAGAACTCCTAGTCCGAACAGGATATCCTCTCATCAGGGGAAATGGTACTGAGTTGTAGGCTGTGACTGCCAACTGGGCACTTCAGTAATTTCATGCCAAGGGACAAGCAGAGAAGAAAAGAAGTCATCTTCAGAGGGATGACTGTCTCTAATTATCAAGAAGAAGTAGGAGTTTTTGTATACAATGGAATCTTAGAGGACTGTGTTTGACACACAGGTGATACACTTAGATACAATTTTGTTGGGAAAATGTTCAACTGCAGCAATCTCAGTCTGAGAATGACTTTGAAAGTTTGAGTAGTGCAACAAAATAAGCCAGTGAGATCAGAATTGCTAGTGAGGGTGAGGAAAAACTAAAATATAGAGTAGAAGAGGGAGACTAAGAATAGCAAGTGTGGGCCCAAGACCAATCACAGCATTGAGAGTTAACCACTCTATCCACTAACTATTCTCCAGTCTTCATTGAGTTGGCTAAGCCCTATCTGGGGACTGCTTTGCACATCATACTTTTGCTTTTGCTCATCAAGCTCCTTTTCCCCAATTTCCACAGGTATTTATCCCAAGAACCCTCTTTGGTAAATATCTGGCATACAAATCTCCTCAGAATAACTTCAACCTATCTAAGACAGTATATATAATTGAAGGTTTCCAAAACGTAACAAAATACTTTTTCCCCTGTACTTCATAGTACAGAGGAAAAAGACAAATATAATCAAAGAAAATTTCCTAAAATTAGGAAAGATTGACTCTAGTTATTAAGAGGCTTACCCATGGGTAATTGACCAAACTGACCCAGAATGACCTCCATTGAAAAATTATCTACTAAATGTAATGGTCTTCAAAGAAAAAGAAAATACAAACCTGCCTGGTCAAGGTAAGTTTCAAAACACTTATCAAAAGGAAAAAAATCAGGATAGCTTAAGAAATTTCCACAGCAATATTCAATATCAGAAAACAATGAAGCAAAAGCTACAAGACACTTAAGGTATAAAAGTGTGAGCATAAGGACTTTGTGTCATACTTTTGAATATGAAACAACTCAGAGAATGTTTCCATAGTACTTCATGAGGCAACTGATTTATAACTACAGATATTATGATGAAAGAATTAGCAATGAGCACTACATGTGTCTGAAATTAGAACTGAGATAAAACAAATGTGGGAATTTAAAAGACTGATCTGCTCCAACAATGTAGAGATTATAGATACAATTGTCAATAAAAGAGAAAACACATAGGAAGAAGGTAAGAAGGCTTATTTCCTCATTGATAATATCTGTAATAAAAGATGATTATACAAAAGATATAAATCAAGTAATGAGACTGTATTCATATTTGCATCACAAAGATAAACTAATTACTAATAATATTATTAACTAGAACAGTGGTAGAGGAGAGAACGGGGACAGGAAGAAAAAGGAAGTACATTAGTTTTCTCATTGTTCGTAATATGGAGTTATTAACTACTATAAAAATAAGAAGATAAATTTACTTCATAACATTATATAAGTTAAGGTGTTAAGAGAAGAATAAGTCAAAATAAATTAGAAGCAAAAGCAAAATAAAGAGAACACGTAAAGTCATAAAAATTATAAATACTTAAAAACATCATAAAAGTAAATGATGGTATTGAATTAACATATATTTTATTAATTAGGGCTTCTTAAAAACCAATAACAACATTAAACATAGTATATAATAACATGAGTTGATATAATATATCTTAAAATAACTCATAAATGAAGAAAAAGTCACATTGTTCTATAAAAATATGCACCTAAGACAAAGTGTTTCACAAAGTTAGAAAATAAACTAATAGACAATGATAACCAGGGAAATGCAAACAACAATAAAATGGTAGGGCTTGGTAGAAATATAAATTGTACAACCAGTCTGGAACATTATCAATATTTACTAAAGCTGGGCGAGGCAAATCCCATGAATAAGCAATTGTTCTAGGCAAATAAACCCACAAGAAATATACCAAAAGATGTGTACAAAAAAAGTTAACAGCGTTATTTGCAAAAGCCAAAAACTGATTCAACTCAAATGTCTATCAGCAGTAGAATGGTTAAATTGGTGTATATCCATACCATTGAATACTCTACATCACTGAGAAAGATCAAACTACCTCTACACACAAACATAAAACTTTAAGTGAAGGAAATGAGATACAAGATGGGGCAAACTATATGATTCTATATATGGATAATTCAAAAAAAGACAAAACTAATCTTTGGTGATAGAAGTGAGAATATAGATTGCCTTTTGATGTATAATAAATAGGAGGGAGGAGTAGAGACGTTTTTGGATGCCAACAATGTTCTATATCTTGATTAGTGTGAGAGTAACAGAGGTGTGTGTTTACTTTGCAAAAAATGTGTTCAACTGCACTTGATCAGTTTCTAGACTCACTATTTTATTAAATTGTACTTGTTTTTCTTTTTCTCCTCTGGTATCATGTTCATTTTTTGCTATAATCTTGTAGTAATTCATTTCTGAAAAAAACTAACCCTTCCCTTTGTATGTTTTTACTGAATTGACTTACCTTCCTTGGAACTGTTTTTCCGTATATATTTTTAAATTTTTATTCTAAATTTCTAAAACTTTCACATGAGTTAAACAACAAAAAATATTAAAAAGTGTAAAGTCTTTCTCCAAGCTGTGTTCCTCATCAATGTTGTTGTTATCCCAACAACATTTTACTGTTGTTAAAGTGTGCTGACAATCATAGACTTTTATATCCCTTATAGGGGACACACAATACGTACACAGTATCATCCTACAGGATGCACTGTACACCTTTCTTGTTTCATGTAAAAACATTTATTAGAAATCTCTTCTTATTAATGCATAAAGAACATCTACATTCTTTTGTGCAGATGCATAGTATATTGATGTAAGGATGTTAATTAGTTCCTCTCTTTTCTATGATAAAAGCACCTTTTAAAGGGCAAGTTATAGATAACTATGCCACTAACAAGTATAGATGTTTGTACTGCTCTGTTCATCTCCACGGAGACCCATGTCACATCTCAAAATGACATTCCTGTCCAAACTCAAATAGACCTCAGTCTATAAATAGCTGTTGATATCTAGACATAAAATCCCAGTTTTAAATATCACAACTTTCAGATAAAATACTTAGTTCAAAAATGTACTGGTGGGGGAGGGGTGAGTATAGGTATGAAGGTTGAGGGAAATCAGCAGGACATTTCATCAATATGGGAGCTTCTCACAAATCTGGCCACACAGGAAGAAGTCAAAGTTAAAACAGATGCTGAAGTCCAGGAGAGCAAAACATTGCAAAAGAAATAAGAAATGTTAACACCAGGCATGCTGAAATCCCATAAAAATTTGGCCCTTCTATGGAAGAATTTCATAGGAGTAATTCATGTGACAACAAAATCTGTGAGTTGATTATAGTTCTAGTTGATGATAATCTTATTCCTGGAAAAATTTATCTCTTCAGCTTTTTCATTCTCAAAGAGGCAGTATGATCAATGAAATATTATTCAGCTTTGAAAAATAAAGAAATCTAACCATTAGCAACAACATGGATGAACATGGAGGACATTATACTAAGTGAAATAAGTTAGTCTCAGGACAAATACTGTATGATTTCACTTTACGAGGTAGTTGAAATAGTTAAACTCATGGAAGCAGAGAACAGAATGGTGGTTGCCAGGGGCTGGGAGAAGGAGAAAATAGAAGTTTTTGTTCAATGGGTTTTGAGTTCCAGTTATGCAAGATGAGTGAGTTCTAGAGATCTGCTGTATAACATAGTACCTATATTTAACAAAGTATTGTGCATTTAAAAATTTATTAAGAGAGTAGATTTCACAATAAGCATTCTTACTGCAAAAAGGGGTGGGAGCACAAATAAACTATTGGAGGTAATAGATATGTTTATTACATTGTGATGATAGTATCAAGGGTATATGCATATGTCCATGCTCATCAAATTATATATATTAAACATGTGCAGGGGTTTTAAAAATGTCAATTATACCTCAAAATCTGTTAAAAAATAGTATGAGCTCTAAAACCCTATGATCGAGGTTAAAACCCATCTCTGCTGCTACTTTCTGTGACCTTGGCAAATTACTTAATGTCTCTGTTCTTCAGTTTTCTCATTGATAAAATATTTAATAATTGGGTTGTTATTTAAAAAGATAACACTTCTAAATCCTTGAGCATATTTCCTGGCACATGGTACACATGTTATATATGTAAACAGAAACGTTTATTTCATAGAATGAAATAAATCTTTGCTTGGGGTATTTGTTGAAGTAATTATTAAATTGGTTCCCTTAAACAGGTGATAATGTGATAAGATTGAGAACACTGTTCTTTTGTGATCCTGCCCTTATGTCTCAGAACTTACTGTTTATGCCTTTTGAAACTGGCATTCTAATAAGAAAGTGCAGGTACTGTAGATGAGCATCTACATGCTCACTGAGTTTAGGAAATCTTAAGGTATCAAGGTTTACCTTAGCCATGACTTGAGAGCGATCAGAAGAATCTCTTGTTAAAACAAAATAAAATACACACCATGTTTGAAGATTCCCCTGAGCAGACAAACCATTTAAGCGATGTAAACAAAATTTACTTTAGTTTATTTCATGAACATAAACAAAACTTAGATTAAACAAAAAACAATATATATCTCAGATTTCAGGGTCAACTTGCTCTGTTCGCCTGCTCAGATCCTAAACAGAGAATGAAATAAGCCTAGAGAGAGTAGTACTTTGCCTGTAACCAGATACTATATGGATACAAAGATTCTTGAACAATTTAGTTATATTTGCTTTGAATATGTCTGAGAGGTATACATGAGTAAACAGCAAGAATACCTGGATGCTTGTGTTTCCTAACAAGTGGTACAAAATGTTTCAAAATAAAATTGAATGTTGGAGAAAAAGAAAAGCAATCTAGAACACAGAATCCAGTTTAGGAATATCTACTTTAAGTTGGTGACATTACCCTACAGGATTTTACAACTATTTGATTATCAAAGAAATGTTATTCTGTAGGATGATAGTTCTCAGATATAGAGAAATCTCTGAAAGGGATGAGAATTTTTTTCTGCAGAAAAACAAAAATTGGAATTCCCATGAATGCTCAATTTTAACATATCACAGCGTTAGGTTAGCTATTTGATCCTGATATTTGCTTCAAGACCCCAACTGGCAAAAGTTAAAATATCTGGAGCACCAAATATCTAAACTGAACAATTTGTTCCGAAAGAGGTAGGTTAAATTATTTTGTTATTATTTTTACATACATAATAATTTTTAGACAACAGCAATATTCATAATCTGTTTAGTCAACAGAGAGGACAGAAATTAATGGGAAGCTCTACCAGAAGAAGTAGCCCTCAGAATTAAACATACTCAAATAGATCTCTAAAAAGAGATGTTCTTTTATTGTTTTATAAATCTGAAATGATTGTGAGGAAAACTTATGTTAGCAAAACCTAGCAGTGGTCCTCAAATATTAGCATGCATCAGAATTACCTAAAGATAGTCTGGAAACAGAGATTACTGTGCCCAAAGGTCAGGATCTCTCATTCAGTAGGTCTGGGGTAGAGCCTGAGGACTCGTTTTCTAGAAAGTTCCCAGGTGATATTGATGTTGCTGGTCCCAGGACCACACTTTGAGAACTATTGCATTAATAGGATACATATGGACAGAGAAACAGTGCAAGGATCCTCACATTCTAAGAATCTCTTAGAATTTAACAGCATCTGTTTAAAAGAGATCTTTTATCAGAAAATTAACTACACTGAACCTATGTTTTCAGACTCAGTTTTTAAGAAAAAAGCAATTTTGGTAGAGAAAATATGGGATGGTTATATTAATTTTCACTAATTTAGTGAGTTAGCATTGGATATTCCTGACATAGTCTAAAAGATTTTTATTTTCCCAGTCATATGTATAGTCTATTATATTTTTTCTAATTATGTGCATCTTATTTAATTTTATTTCATAGACAATCTCACTGATGTGCTAATCCTACAGTTCTTAATTATTTAAAAAATTTTAAAATAAAATTAATGTTTATACTGTCCTATTAATTGTCTGTGCTAAATAATATATCATTCCTAACATTATATAATATTTTCAGTTTCCCATATTCCAAAATATTTTATATGTCCTCCTATCTACCTATCCATCCATCTATTTGTAATGCTTCCAGATTTTATACATTTGCCATTATAAAGCTGGCATGCCAGTTATCACTTTACTGCCTCTCGGCTCCAAATTTTTCATTTCCTTTATAAATTCTGCAAATATTTCTCCCTTGCCAGCTGGCACAATATTTAAGCTTTGTCAGTAGATGGCGCCAGAGGGACACTGGAGGAGAAAGGGACTTATCCTGGAATGCTTCTGTTTTCTTCTTTCTTCTGTCAAGCTCCAGCTGCAAATGAGGCAGCCAGTGGCACTCACTTCAGCAGAATCCAGAAGCATCATCCTTATGAGCAGCTTCTAAGTAGGGTTGCCAGATAGATAGATAGCTAGATAGACACATAGTGAAATGATCACCATGATAAAGGTATTTAACAAATCTATCCCCTCACATAAAGTTAGTTAATACATCTATCATCTCACATAGTTACGTTTTTTTTCTTGTGAGAACATTTAAGATCTACTCTCTTAGCAATTTCCAAGAATATGATACAGTACTATTAATTATAGTCACCATGCTGTACATTAGATCTCCAGAACTTACTCATCTTATACTTAGACATTAGTACCCTTTGACCACCTTCACCCACCTCTCCCTCCCCCTCCCACAATCAACTCTCTGTTCCTATGAGGTCATATATTTTTACTTTTCAAGTATAAGCAAGATTATACATTTATCTTTCTATGTCTGACTTATTTTATTTAGCATATTGCCCTCAGTTTCATCCATGTTTTCACAAATGACAAACTTTTCTCTTTTTTTATGGCTGGATAATATTCCCTATTTTTTCCAATCCTTCATCTGTTGATGGATACTTGGATTGTTTCCATGTTTTGACTACTGTAAATAGTTTTTTCACCTTTTTTCTCTTTTTTATTTAATGAGGATGGGACAATAATATTTGCTATGTAACACAAGGCACATTTAATATGATTTTATTTAGAATGATAAATAGCAGAATAATAATTACAGTCAACCTTAGTCCTATATATTAATGATTTTTAAACCTGGGTGTACATTAGGGTCAACTTGGGAGTTTTGTTTTTGTTTGGTTTTTTTTTTTTTAATTTTTATACCAGTACCTAGGCCAGTTTCTTCCCAATTTAATCAAATTATCTGGGATGGGACCACATATTGGTAGATTTTTAAAACTCCTCATTTAATTCTACTTTTCCTCTAAGGTTGAAAATTACTGGTGTACATGACCACATACATGCAGCAGAGTATTAGATTAATGAAAGGGAAAACATTACCAAAAACAATAGGTGGTACAGGAAGGCATCTTTTCCTACTACTGTGTTTTCCAAAACTCTCTATTTTTAAAACAATACACAGATATAATAATAGAATTGGTGGACAGAGATTATGGAGTGTAATTCTAACAGGGTATTTGATCTGATGCATGCATTAAAGTCTACTTTTGTCTTATTAGGACATACCTATAATAAATGGATAAACGTACAGGTACCTTCCCTGTATGAACAGTAAGAGATGTTCTACATTCCACTCATCCTTTTTGTTATACTTTATGGTCAAGTGAAGAATACTGAATGTTATCTCTTTGAATTGCATAAAAGCATAAGATCTGAGTCCAGACAATTATTAATAGGTCATTATACAAAATACTTAAAAAATCTTAGTAATTCTAAGAACAATCCAAATTAATTTATTTCAGAAAAGTCCATTTTCTTTCTTCCATGTTTAAGCATCATGTCATAATCTTCCAGTTATCTGTATCTGAATGTGTATCAGTAGATGATTCCATTTCACATATGACAACTGAGTGAATATGCAGATCATTCTGAAAGAGGGTGCTAGTTTGTAATGGTATCTTTCAGAATGACTCTGCACAAAGTTTCCTTTTCCTCTAAAATTCTCTCTTCCAAGCATTTTCATTCCTTATAAAAACTAAACCAGGCAAGAAAGTCATGAGTAAAATAACATTGTATGAAAATACATCTCATCATGCACTGAAGCTGTCCACTAGGGAATCATTAGTAAGAATTAAATGAATATTTCCCAGGCTGGCACATCAGTCTGTTAATTTTAATTCTGTACATATGCTGGTGGCTATATGCTGTTGATTTAGTATTATTTAATACTGCATTTTGTGCCCACATAGGACCCCTTTGTCTTTTTTCATTTAACTCTACAGGCTGTTATGGATATCCTTTTGTTCAGTTTCTTTTATAACTTATATTTTTAAAATTTTTAAATTTTATTTATTTTTTTATACAGCAAGTTCTTATTAGGTACCTATTTTATACATATTAGCGTATATATGTCAATCCAAATCTCCCAATCTTTTGTTCAGTTTTAAGCTACCAAAATAATTTTGATCAAAGCAAC